>NC_143038.1:3917500-4137500 GCF_057628025.1 Oncorhynchus mykiss | reverse complement strand
GGTGTTTTGCGGGTACTAGTTAATGAAGCTGCCAGTTGAGGACTTGTGAGGCGTCTGTTTCTCAAACTAGACACTTGTACTTGTACACTAGTACTTGTCCTCTTGCTCAGTTTTGCACCGGGGCCTCCCACTCCTCTTTCTATTCCGGTTTGAGACAGTTTGCGCTGTTCTGTGAAGGGAGTAGTACACAGCGTTGTACGATATCTTCCGTTTCTTGGCAATTTCTCGCATTTAATAGCCTTCATTTCAGAAGTTTCAGAAGGTTCTTTGTTTCTGGCCATTTTGAGCCTGTAATTGAACCCACAAATGCTGATGCTCCAGATATTCAACTAGTCTAACATGCTGACCAGACCTGACACGTCGCGTGAGCGAGCGTCGCAAAATAAATGTAGAAATCCATGTTATTCATTTATTGCACCCACACTGCTCGCACGCGCCGACGAGCGTCTGCGACGCCAAGGGCTAAAATAGAACTCCTCTCTATTTCTGACGCAGATGGAGCTGAAAGTCCTGCCTCTCCCATCTCCTCATTGGTTTATAGAAGCAGGTACCCACGTGCCATCTCCTCATTGGTTATACCCACGTGGGTGATTGAAAGACAAACTGTTTTGCTGGTTGTCGTGGTAAAGTTTAGATGCCGATCACCATATAAGTTCAAAGATGAAAAAGCCTGGGAGGAGAGATGACTAGAAACAATTCGGTTGGCAGTTTTATGTGTGAATTAATTGTCGAGGACCTTGTGCATTTCAGGTAAAATAACAACTCAATGTTTATATCCCAGGACAAATTAGCTAGCAACAGCAAGCTACCTAAATAGGACAAATTAGCTAGCAAGTGCAAGCTAACTAGCTAAATTGCCATACATGTTTAATGCTTTTTGACCTGTCCCCAAATTAATGTCATTGGTTCAGAGTTTGTTTTGATATTTTAACCTGCGTGTCGTGATCGCGTTTGGTGTGGGGGGACAAAATAAATGTATGTACGATGGCGCACGCACGCAGACGGTTTGGGTTCCGTGTAAAGAAGGCCAGTTGTATTGCTTCTTTAATCAGGACAACAGTTTTCAGCTGTGCTAAGATAATTTAAAAAGGGTTTTCTAATGATCAATTAGCCTTTTAAAATGATAAACTTGGATTAGCTAACACAACGTGCCATTGGAACACAGGAGTGATGGTTGCTGGTAATGGGCCTCTGTACACCTATGTAGATATTCCATAAAAAAATCTGCCGTTTCCAGCTACAATAGTAATTTACAACATGAACAATGTCTACACTGTATTTCTGATCAATTTGATGTTATTTTAATGGACAAAAAATGTTGCTTTTCTTTCAAAAAGAAGGACTTGTCTAAGTGACCCCAAACTTTTGAACGGCAGTCTGTATAGCCTCATCATTGTTATTTTATTGTGTTCATTAAAAAAATATATACATTTTCATGTTTTACTTTCTATTGTCTTAACTCTGTTTTCTTAAAACTGCATTGTTGGTTAAGGCCTTGTAAGTAAACATTTCAAGGTAAGGTCTGCACCTGTTGTATTCGCTGCATGTGACAAATACAATGTGATTTGATTTGAAAGAGGTCCACTCCTCTGGCACCACACTGGTCCCCTACACAAGCGTACTCTGTTGCAGGCCATCCATGCAAGTACATGACTTGAAATACGTTTCCCCGTCTTCTCTAAGGTGTAATGATTATGGAGAGGGATAGAACATTGAGAAACAAACATTCTGAGCCAGAGCTAGAGGTAGATTTGTAAGTGTTGCAAAAACGCAACATTGGTCTTAACGGGTTGCAAACTGAGACATTGGGCCCCATTCATATATTGAGAGACAAGTTAGAGAGATTGTTTCCCCTCCAAATTCTACAAATAAGGGCAATCAAATGCCCCCTCTACACATTAAAAGGACAAAAATGTATGTACAGTATGGTTTATGAGGTCAGAACAATGCCATTGACGATCATTCATTTCATGGTAAGAGGAGGTTATCCCTCCAAATTAAGCCAGAAACAACCATATAAACAACCAGATGTTTCACAAAGTAAGTTAGCTGTTCTTTTTATTTTTATTTATTTAACCTTGATTTAACCAGGTAGGCAAGATGAGAACAAGTTCTCACTTACAATTGCGACCTTCTCCGTACATACAAAATGTTATCCTTTGAAAAATATATGTTGGATTGATCAAGTTGATCAATTTGTCTATTTCAGACAAAATATGACTTAATTGCAGATGTTTTATACTATATATATATATATATATAATATACCATTAGACAATATTTTCCATCACATCATGCTTTTCATCAATTTTGATGTCATTGTAGTAACATATCACAGTTTTCTTACCACAAATTGTTCATACCATTGAAGTCCAACGTGCATTACAATGGCATTACACACGAGAGACATACTATATGCATAGTCCCACAGCAGCATATTACAGTACAGTTCAACACAGTAGCCTACCTACTACAGCACAATACAGTGCAGTAATACCAAACATCACTTAAAACATATCCAAGACTTTCAGTTCAGAAAACATTGAAAAAACATTGGTCCTTGTGCTACTGTCTGACTTTACTTGACTAGCAAGTGAGCTCCTTAGGGAAACACTCTGTTCTCAACACCACCACCAACACACACACTTCACTCTTCAGAAACCGCATATCTTCTCCGAGCCCCTTTCATCTCAACACACTCCAAACCAAGACCACAAGCTAAGTAGAGACACAAGTTGAACATAAACACAAACACAGAGTTTTTTCTATCTTTCTGAGCCCATGCAGCATCCCTGATAACACACACACACACACACGGACACACAGACACACACACACTCCTCGCTTATCCTTACCTCATTCTGAGTCAGAGCTCTCCCGTCTAATAAGGGGATCACTCGATTCCATCAGCAGCCTGATCTCCCAGAAGCATCCGGGATCCCATAGGATAACACCAACTAACACCACAGATACGACGACACTAATACACAAATACTTCAGCTGGGAGTAAGTCTCATTAAAGGGATTATTTTGGGGCAATAAAGTGAACCCTAATTACTCCAAACAAACAGACAGATGAAGTAGATCAGCCGGAATTTGATTTCAATCACAAACACACACATATAAGTGCACACACACACAGGGATATTAACATACACACACACGCACATCCACTACACCCCCGTTACCAAACCCCTCTTCCATCCAAAATCCGGAGAAGCAGATGTCATGGTAACTTAATGGGATTGGGACAGTCTGTCATCCTCACAATGTGCGTCCCAAGTGGCACCCTATTCACTATGTACTGCACTACCATTTACCAGGGCCCATAAGGCTCTGGTCAAAAGTAGTGCACTATGTAGGGGATAGGGTGCCATTTGGGACGCCGACAGGGAAGAGGTCAGAGGTAAAAGGAAATGGAGCTTGGGTTAGGAAGTGACCTCGTCCTACGGTTACACAATGGGCAGAGTCCCTATGGGGTGAAGCAGCTTCCTGACCAATGGTCAAGTTACTACGGACCCTGTCTGATCTGATGGGACAAGGCTTAGTTACTACGGACCCTGTCTGATCTGATGGGACAAGGTCTAGTTACTAATGACCCTGTCTGTTCTGATGGGACAAGGTCTAGTTACTAATGACCATGTCTGATCTGATGGGACAAGGTCTAGTTACTAATGACCCAGTCTGATCTGATGGGACAAGGTCTAGTTACTAATGACCCTGTCTGATCTGATGGGACAAGGTCTAGTTACTAATGACCCTGTCTGTTCTGATGGGACAAGGTCTAGTTACTAATGACCATGTCTGATCTGATGGGACAAGGTCTAGTTACTAATGACCCAGTCTGATCTGATGGGACAAGGTCTAGTTACTAATGACCCAGTCTGATCTGATGGGACAAGGTCTAGTTACTAATGACCCAGTCTGATCTGATGGGACAAGGTCTAGTTACTAATGACCATGTCTGATCTGATGGGACAAGGTCTAGTTACTAATGACCATGTCTGATCTGATGGGTCAAGGTCTAGTTACTAATGACCCAGTCTGTTCTGATGGGACAAGGTCTAGTTACTAATGACCCAGTCTGATCTGATGGGACAATGTCTAGTTACTAATGACCATGTCTGATCTGATGGGACAATGTCTAGTTACTAATGACCATGTCTGATCTGATGGGACAAGGTCTAGTCACTAATGACCATGTCTGATCTGATGGGACAATGTCTAGTTACTAATGACCATGTCTGATCTGATGGGACAAGGTCTAGTCACTAATGACCATGTCTGATCTGATGGGACAATGTCTAGTTACTAATGACCATGTCTGATCTGATGGGACAAGGTCTAGTCACTAATGACCATGTCTGATCTGATGGGACAATGTCTAGTTACTAATGACCATGTCTGATCTGATGGGACAAGGTCTAGTCACTAATGACCATGTCTGATCTGATGGGACAAGGGGAGTTGATGGTGGTGAGCGACACCATAACCTACTATTGTTAGACTTTCAGACTGTTGAGATCAAGTCCATCTAAATCACCATAGAGAAGTCCTGTTTGTGTACTTACTATATATCAAAGTGGAACCTTTGACTAATTCATACAAACGCACATTAATATTATAGTCGTCTATATACAACGTAGAACATACAGTATCTTTGCATAAAATAAGGTAAGGCCGGGATTCAAACCGATCGGGTGTTGTAGGCAATGTTCTAGTGTTCGCAGAGATTGCATTCCCAGTAAACATGGCACATGTCGGCCCATTCAGAAATTGTCGCATTGCCTACAACCCGCGATCGGATTGAATCCCAGCCTTAATTACATGTATAGTTGTAGTAGAATCATGCAAAATAAGTTTTCCAAAAAACAAAGTTTACATAAAGAAGAATCTTTATTATTTTGTATACATAGATATCTTCATATAATTGTTCTAATACCAGTCAAAAATAATAATCATTATATATATTTTATATAGAAAACTAATCCCAATAAACTACTATGTACTTTGACTTTACCTTTCTTGTATAAAACAACATGGAGAATGTATACTCACCTCCCTAGCTGGAAATATAGGTGCTCGGAAGGGAGCAAGATTTGACAAAAAAGAAAACTAGGCTAACACCGTAACACTGTATCTGGTTAGAACTACAACGGTACCCAACAAGCTAACATTGGCGGCCATTTTGTAGTTTTGTAATAAGACACAGCATGTTGGTGGTGGAGGGTAATTGCCTAGGAACTTCTAAAAAAGGGATAGTTCAGCAAAATTAGATATTTGAGAAACTGTTTTCAAGGTGAGGAAACAAATATCTAAATATGCAATTTCGCTGAACTTTCCCTTTAACACAAACGTCAGCTTTTTCACTCTGTTTAATGAAATTGGTCAACAAAAGTTTGAGATGACGACTGGGCGAGGATAGGATAATCTTATCATCTAGATTTGTGGCTGCAGACGAGAGGAGGAACATTAGATTACTAATGTCTCAGTACACAGAGGAAGAAGATGAATATCTGTGGAGGCTGCTGGAGATGGGGGGGAAGGAGGAGGGAGAGGGGGAGAAGGGGGGATGGAAGGAGAAAGGGGGTGGTGGGAGAGAGCGAGAAAGCAGGGGAGAGAGGAAAGAGAAGAAGAAAGTAGAAGTGAATGGGAAGATATAGAGATTAAGAGAGAGAGGGAAGTGGCTGAGTGAGAAAGAGGAACAGGAGAGAGAGAGAGAGAGGGAAGAGGCTGAGGGAGAAAGAGGAACAGGAGAGAGAGAGAGAGAGAGAGAGAGAGAGAGAGAGAGAGAGGGGGAGAGGCAGAGGGAGAAAGAGGAATAGGAGAGAGAGATAAAGAGATAATAAGAGAGAAAGGGTAGAGGCAGAGGGAGGAATAGGAGAGAGGGAGCGAGAGAGAGAGAGAGAACCCCAGACTGATGAGCTGAGAGGAGTGGTCCTCTTCTTCTCTCCTTCTTTTCACTTCTTCCCCTGCTTCTTTCACTCTCTGGGAGGTAGGCCATGTCTTGGTGGTTGGCAGGGAGCTCATATGCGGCATCCAGTCTCACTCTCATCCATTTAGCTGTGGCAGTCTTTGGGAATGCCATCCATCCGTCCTAGTAGCATTCCCAAGTTTTCCCCCAAATTGTCCCAAACTCTAGATATGTAGAAATGAAAACATAGTAGTATATGAGGACGGATGGGACAGACCATCAGGATCTTGGAGAGGGGTGTCCAGTTGTCCTATTGTCTGTTTGGGCCAGGGCAGCAGGAGTGTTGGACCCTCCTTATCCCACCGTTGAGGAGGTACGTCTCACCCCAAACGTGCCAGCTGGGGTGCAGTGTTGTCAAGAAGAGGCATCGAAGCTATAAGCGAGAAGAAGACATGTTTAAGGCATACTTTGAATGCATCAATGATATACTTACTGTTATGATGTGACTAAAGAAGCAGAGAGAACGAGAACAAGAAAGAGAAAGGGGGGAATACGAGAAAGAGGGTGAGAGGAATTCTGAGAAAGTAAAGAACAGGAAACGAGTATGTTCCATCTTTGGGCAGAATGAAACATCAAGAAGTGATTGTGTGTATGTAAGGTGGTGTGCAATCCCCCAGGAGAGAGGGGATGTCCTGTCACTGAATCATTCAATATTAAAACTGCCACCTACACACACACACACACACACACACACACACACACACACACACACACACACACACACACACACACACACACACACACACACACACACACACACACACACACACACACACACACACACACACACACAGAGTCATCTGCTCCCTCCCCTCTGGGCCAAGATTTAAGATGGCAAGGTCACCTCTATCTCTTCATTACTATAAACCCACTACAGTCTCACTGTCTGCCACACAGCTTGATTATTATACATCCAGATTGGCCAACTGATGTGATGTACACCTTAGTTACCACACTGGTAGCCTTGTTCCACATCTGTTTGTGGTCTCTTGTCAACTTCTGGTCATTGGCATTCCAGAGAGCACAAACAGATCTGGGACCAGGCTACCACACTGGGCGGGTGCGTTCTCTTTGACTCATAGGATGACACAGCTAGAGTTACAATTCTTCTATTCCCTCTGGCTCAGGTCTGCTTATACAGGCTTTGTAAAGTTTTGCTGAGGGCTACGTTTAAGGAAGGGATATTTTTTGAAATATTTGTATTCATTTAACCGGGCAAGTTTAAGAACTAATTCTTATTTACAATGACGGTCTACACCAGCCAAACCCGGACAATGCTTGGCCAATTGTGCGCCGCCTTATGATACAGCCTGGATTCGAACAAGGGACTGTAGTGACGCCTCTTGCACTGAGATGCAGTGCCTTGCGCCACTCGGGAGCAAAGTTGGTAGAGCATGGCACTCGCAAAGCCAGGGTTGTGGGTTCGATTCCCACGGGGGACCAGTACAGGGGTCAAAAGTATGAAAATGCATGTACTCACTACTGTAAATCGCTCTGGATTAAAGCATCTGCTAAGTTACAAAAAAGTTCAAATGTGTCTTATTGAATGATTCTTACCTGTCCCATAGTTTCACATTTCTACAGTTGGTGGTACAGCATCCAGCTGACATCAAAGCTGAGAGAGAGAGAGAGAGAGAAACAGAAGAGATGTAGCTCAGTGACAGATCATTTAGTTCTACAGTTTGGGTGTTAAATGAAACAACGTCCCTTTTGACAATGAAACAGCTGTGTCGGGGAGTAAAACAGGAGAGGGGAGGGACAATACCGCACGTGACTGTTTAGTTAATGGTGATAGATGGTACATCACAACGTTCCATTTGATCGCTCTATCGTGTGTTTGGTGTGATAACTCCACTCCAGACTGTGTGGGCACAGGCTTTGAGGCGTCCCCCCCCCTCGACTGTTTCAACCCTCTGCTGCAGCGCTGCAGTTGACAGCCACCAGACAGGCCACTCTCCTGTAACGTCAGCCAGACTTCACAGGCTCAGCTAAGTAACTGTCAATTTGGATAAGTTCTGCTATAGTTTTCCACCCTATTCCCCCTGTGTGGGCGTGCACAAATGTAAAAAAGGCTTACACAATCTGATAGCCACACAGCAGTATGAAACACACGGAGAAGGCGAGGACAGTCAAATAGTAAGGAAGATGAGAGGAGAGAATGAGAGAGATATGGGGGAAAGAGGAGAGAGGTACCAATGGGTTAAGGTGTGAAAACAAACAAGGCCCTGTGGGGTTCAGTCCATCATTTCCTCTTGTACTCCTTTTGACAGGATGTGAGATATCTACAATACATGACATTAACACAAGGACACATCATTGTAATGTGACACTGATTCTGACAGCACACCGTAGTTCTGTCAAACACAGATGTCTCAAAACAATACAGAACTATCCCTCTTAGTTTACTCTCTCTCTCTGCTCCACTGTTGTCCTCCCCATGCGACTATAATAATGTTTGCAGCACATTCTCTCCCCCAGCTCTCTGGGCTGGCTTCTATTGCCTATTAACTATTCATAAGATCTTGTGACTGTAGACTTCTACAAAAAAAAATCCCACTGTAAGCCTCCACTACGCTAGTCCACACATTAACATCAAAGGTGCGCGCACGCACGCCTCAATTTATCTACGGGAGGGAGAAAATAGCAAAAACTGTTTTTGTGTGTGTCTGTCTGTGTGTGCGTGTGTGAGGATAGAGATCATGTATGAAAACTCCCTTCAAGTTTTGGAGGTCAGGGTGTGTGGAATGGAATTTATTTCACGACTAAGGAGCCTCAGGGCGTTATGAGTGAAGAAGGTTAGACGCTCACACACACACACACACACACACGCACACACACACACACACACACACACACACACACATGAACACACTTCGTTTTAAGTGTATAAGCAGCTGACAGTAGTCTGACCCAGACGCTAATAGTGACATTAGAAAGGTGAGGGAGGGTAGGCAGACTGCTGATGACATTGTGTTCTGTGATAGGTGGGTCATTCTATTTGTAAGCTGACAGCTTAATGTGGAGGAGAGTGGGAACAATTAGCCTTAAACGGATTAGCCAATCCCAAGCTCCCAAGCAGAAATGCGACACAGGTCATGTGATCGTACGGTTTTAATCACGGGCTTGTGATAGGGTGATGATGTAACGTTTGGATAACGTTTGGCATCAACTGAACTGATACTGACAACATGCTGAAACCCCTTCCAGTATGAACTGACTAGAACTGATGTAATGGATTCAACTGATCACGAACTGATAGAATCACTCTCCCAATATTCACAATGACATTGGAGATATATTCAAACCTGACCGGAACAATAAGGCGAGGAACAGTTCCTCAGAACATTTAGATATTCAGAGGGTTGGGTTTTATACCGCTGACCGGAATTGGATTTGGGGTCACAGAAAGAATAGTTGACGTGATTATTCAAGAATAAAGTGGAGCTTAACTTCCCCAGAGTTTCACCTCTGTGCTCAGCGGAACGGCTCTTCATTTTTCTTTTCCTCAAAAAGATTTGTGTGATTTGCTGTGCAGAAAATCTGGTCCCACTAATACATCGCGGTTCCCGGATCTAACACTTTCCATGCAGCTCAGGACTAAGACTAATTATGACTTTACATAACTGATCGTTCTTCTAAAGTACAAAGAGAGAAAGGGCAAAACACCCTTTTGTAAAACCGAATTAGCAATAGCCAATGTGACCTTTTTTTTGAAGGAAAAACTTTGACGCTCAGGACAAGGATAGTTTCCCAGACCCAGATTAAGCCTTTAGTCGTTGACTCAAAGCATTGAAGTACACTATATTAAAATTGTTTTTTTTATTATTTAGGCTTAATCTGTGTTTAGAAAACTGTCCCTCAGTGTTTAGGAACTCAAGGAAGTTATCACATGTATAGATTGACCAATCCTACCCTTGGCTGCAAACTACCTGTGTATTATCAAAATGTGTAATCGAGATATAATTTATGTCTAAATCAAAGCAGAAAACACATCAACTCTTCCATGTGGACCCAGTCAACCCCTTCGGTCCTTTCTATCGCTCCAGAAATGATGCACAAGAGGCGGCAAACAAGTCAGGCTGCTCAGCCGATTGATTGGTTGACATACTGTCAATTGAGATTTTTTGGGACTAAACTATATAGGAAAGAAAATACAATACCAAATGACATAAAACACAACGGGAAAAGCCTCTGAATCTGAATGGGTGATTAATAATAAACTGGTCTTAAATACATTGTATTTCAAAACATTCTCTAAGACCTAAAACTCAACTGGAGTCGTGTATAAAGGGTGTGGCCACTGAGCAAGTAGAGGGAGTTAAACTCCTAGGTATGACACTGGACGGTCAGTTATCATGGTCAAGTTGAGGAAGTTAAACTCCTAGGTATGACACTGGACGGTCAGTTATCATGGTCAAGTTGAGGAAGTTAAACTCCTAGGTATAACACCAGACGGTCAGTTATCATGGTCACGTTGAGGGAGTTAAACTCCTAGGTATGACACTGGACAGTCAGTTATCATGGTCACGTTGAGGGAGTTAAACTCCTAGGTATGACACTGGACAGTCAGTTATCATGGTCAAGTAGAGGGAGTTAAACTCCTAGGTATGACACTGGACAGTCAGTTATCATGGTCAAGTAGAGGGAGTTAAACTCCTAGGTATGACACTGGACAGTCAGATATCATGGTCAAGTTGAGGAAGTTATACTCCTAGGTATAACACTGGATGGTCAGTTATCATGGTCAAGTTGAGGAAGTTATTCTCCTAGGTATAACACCAGACAGTCAGTTATCATGGTCACGTTGAGGAAGTTAAACTCCTCTGTATAACACCAGACAGTCAGTTATCATGGTCACGTTGAGGAAGTTAAACTCCTCTGTATAACACCAGACAGTCAGTTATCATGGTCACGTTGAGGAAGTTAAACTCCTCTGTATAACACCAGACAGTCAGTTATCATGGTCAAGTTGAGGAAGTTATACTCCTAGGTATAACACCAGACAGTCAGTTATCATGGTCAAGTTGAGGAAGTTAAACTCCTAGGTATGACACTGGACTGTCAGTTATCATGGTCAAGTTGAGGAAGTTAAACTCCTAGGTATAACACTGGATGGTCAGTTTTCATGGTCAAGTTGAGGAAGTTAAACTCCTAGGTATAACACTGGACGGTCAGTTATCATGGTCACGTTGAGGAAGTTAAACTCCTCGGTATAACACCAGACAGTCAGTTATCATGGTCAAGTTGAGGAAGTTAAACTCCTAGGTATGACACTGGACGGTCAGTTATCATGGTCAAGTTGAGGAAGTTAAACTCCTCGTAAAACTGACTATCCTACCGATCCTCGACTTCTGCGATGTCATTTACAAAATAGCCCCCAACACTCTACTCAACAAAGTGGATGCAGTCTATCACAGTGCCATCCGTTTTGTCACCAAAGCCCCATATACTACCCACCACTGCAACCTGTACGCTACAAGTCGCACATGCTCCAGCAGGTATTTCTCACTGGTCATCCCCAAAGCCAACACCTCCTTTGGCCTCCTTTCCTTACAGTTCTCTGCTGCCAGTGACTGGAACGAATCACAAAAATCGCTGAAGCTGAAGACTTACATTTCCCTCACTAACTTTAAACATCAGCTATCTGAGCAGCTAACCGATCGATGCCGCTGTACATAGTCCATCTGTAAATAGCCCACCCAATCTACCTACCTCATCCCCATAGTGTTTTTATTTACTTTGCTGCTCTTTTGCACACCAGTATCACTACTTACACACCATCATCTGCTCATTATCATCTGCTCATCTATCACTCCAGTGTTAATCTTCTAAATAGTAATTACTTTGCTACTATGGCCTATTTATTTCCATACCTCCCAAAGCCATTTGTACACACAGTATATAGACTTTATTTTTTTCCCTATTGTTTATTGACTGTACGCTTGTTTATGACATGTGTAACTCTGTGTTGTTGTTTCTGTCACACTGCTTTGCTTTACCTTGGTCAGGTCGCAGTTGTAAATGAGAACTTGTTCTCAACTAGCCTACCTGGTTAAATAAAGGTTCAATATTTTTTATTTTTTAAAGACATGCCACCAGGGGTCTCTTCACAGTCCCTAAATCCAAAACGAATTCACGGCACATTTTATACAGAGCCATGATCACATGGAACTCCCTTCCATCTCCAACTACTCACCGGTGTGTCAATCTAAGTAACATAATACAAAAAATCTCCATCAAAATCCTTCAGTTTAAACTAGAGATATCATTTTTGCACGGGCCGCATCTCGAATACGTCTGTAGCGTCCATTCTGCTCAACGGCCCCCCACACGTGTCACGGGACTCGTCTGAAGTCAGTACTGTCGATGTGCCAACTTATGTTTGTAACATCCGAAACCGATTCTCACGAACATGACAGTGTTCTCCGTTTTGCTCTACGACCCCCACAGTGTCACAGGACTGGTCTGAATGTAACCCATACCATTTGGAAGTATAGAGGTAGCTTTGTGCCTACCCCCCCCCCCCCCAAAAAAGAGGTTAAATCCCGAGCTTTCTTACATCTCCTAGATACAGGACAGACACTTCAGAATGTTATTTCTTGTCATTCATTTTTTGACTGTCTTTTTCTGCCATTTCTGAATGTGTTAATCAATGCGTTTCTATGGGCTACAGTAGTAAAGGCCAAATTCGACATTTGATCAAATAATAATTGTATATATTTGAGTGATACCTAACAGGGTCCTAAAATTCGAAATCAAATAGCTAAATGATCCATGGTATGACCTCATTAAAACAATTCCATATGTCAGCTCAGAACTCCCCCTCCCCCCAGCGGCTTAGAATTACAGGGGTTAAACAACATCTCATGGAACTACTGGGGACCGTGAAACACTCTAACACACACATTGGCTGCTTCGTTATATTGACTGTAATATTTTTTGTTGTTGTATTGTTTGTATATCATTGTCTTTTAAAATCAGTGTATCAGTGTTCTGCTACTTGTCCTGTTTTGTGTTTCTTTGTGGACCCTGGGAGAGTAGCATCTGTTTCTGCAAGAGCCAATGGGGATCCAAATAAACAAGTGAACCAGATCAACGCAAGGTCATTTCTGAACCTCAGATCTCCTAAAAATTGGCTTTATTAATTATTTAGGGGCACGGCTGAGAGGAAGGCATGTTGAGATGCACTGTAGATCAGTGACCTTCCACTTAGCTAGCGGTCAGTCTGTCTGTCAGTCTGCCCCTTAGGCAGACACAGTTACACACGTTACTAGACGACTTAGTCATGCCTGGATACATTTTAAGTATGGGTGTTCCGGGAATTGAACCCACTACCCTGGCGCTACAAGGGTCACGCTCTACCAACTGCTGAACATTTACCATGACTAAAATGTCACTACAGCATCACTAGGCTGAATATAGGTTATAATGTAACCTTTACAGTACATGAACTGTCCAGCTACATTACCAGGGGAAAAGGAGTACGAGCTGAAAAAGAACACCGATGCCTTGGGGCATTGTATAGGAGAAATGCATCTGCAACTATGCACTCACTGCACTGCATCTATGTACTGTACTGTAGGGTACTGTATGTATTGTTCAGGGCATCCAAATGTGTTACATTTGCAGATGAGAATGAGAGAGTGATTCCAGGAAGCTAGAATTATCTCCTTTACATAACGTTGTGGAATAGCAATCCAACCCTCTCTCTCTGTCTGTCTGTCTGTCTGTCTGTCTCTCTGTCTGTCTCTCTCCCCCTCTCTCTGTCTCTCTCCGCCTCTGTCTCTGTCTCTCTCTCTCTCTCTCCCCCCTCTATCTGTCTCTCTCCCCCTCTGTCTCTCTCTCTCTCTCTCTCCCCCCCCTTCTGTCTCTCTCGCTCTCTCCCCTCTCTCTGTCTCTCTCCCCTCGCTCTGTCTCTCTCTCTCTCCCCCTCTCTCTGTCTCTCTCCCCTCTCTCTGTCTCTCTCTCTCTCTCCCCCCTCTCTGTCTCTCTCCCCTCTCTCTGTCTCTCTCCCCTCTCTCTGTCTCTCTCCCCTCTCTGTCTCTCTCCCCTCTCTCTGTCTCTCTCCCCCCTCTCTGTCTCTCTCCCCTCTCTCTGTCTCTCTCCCCTCTCTCTGTCTCTCTCTCTCTCTCCCCCCTCTCTGTCTCTCTCTGTCTCTCTCCCCTCTCTCTGTCTCTCTCCCCTCTCTGTCTCTCTCCCCTCTCTCTGTCTCTCTCCCCTCTCTCTGTCTCTCTCCCCTCTCTCTGTCTCTCTCCCCTCTCTGTCTCTCTCCCCTCTCTCTGTCTCTCTCTCCCCCCTCTCTGTCTCTCTCCCCTCTCTCTGTCTCTCTCCCCTCTCTCTGTCTCTCTCTCTCCCCCTCTCTGTCTCTCTCTGTCTCTCTCCCCTCTCTCTGTCTCTCTCCCCCTCTGTCTGTCTCTCTCTCTCTCCCCCCTCTCTGTCTCTCTCTCTCCCCCCCCTCTCTCTGTCTCTCTCCCCCTCTGTCTCTCTCTCTCTCTCTCCCCCTATGTCTCTCTCTCTCTCTCTCCCCCCTCTCTGTCTCTCTCTCTCTCTCCCTCTGTCTCTCTCTCTCCCCCTATGTCTCTCTCTCTCTCTCTCCCCCCTCTCTGTCTCTCTCTCTCTCTCCCTCTGTCTCTCTCTCTCTCTCCCCCTCTGTCTCTCTCTCTCTCCCCCTCTGTCTCTCTCTCTCTCTCTCCCCCTCTGTCTCTCTCTCTCTCTCTCCCCCCTCTCTGTCTCTCTCCCCCTCTGTCTCTCTCTCTCTCTCCCCCTCTGTCTCTCTCTCTCTCTCTCCCCCCTCTCTATCTCTCTCCCCCTCTGTCTCTCTCTCTCTCTCCCCCCTCTCTCTGTCTCTCTCCCCCTCTGTCTCTCTCTCTCTCTCTCCCCCTCTGTCTCTCTCTCTCTCTCTCCCCCATCTCTGTCTCTCTCCCCCTCTGTCTCTCTGTCTCTCTCTCCCCCTCTGTCTCTCTCTCTCTCTCCCCCTCTCTGTCTCTCTCCCCCTCTGTCTCTCTCTCTCTCCCCCCCCTCTCTCTGTCTCTCTCCCCCTCTGTCTCTCTCTCTCTCTCTCCCCCTCTATCTCTCTCTCTCTCTCTCCCCCCTCTCTGTCTCTCTCCCCCTCTGTCTCTCTCTCTCTCTCCCCCTCTGTCTCTCTCTCTCTCTCTCCCCCCTCTCTGTCTCTCTCCCCCTCTGTCTCTCTCTCTCTCTCTCCCCCTCTGTCTCTCTCTGTCTCTCTCCCCCTCTGTCTCTCTCTGTCTCTCTCCCCCTCTGTCTCTCTCCCCCTCTGTCTCTCTCTGTCTCTCTCCCCCTCTGTCTCTCTCTGTCTCTCTCCCCCTCTGTCTCTCTCTCTCTCTCTCCCCCTCTGTCTCTCTCTCTCTCTCTCCCCCCTCTCTGTCTCTCTCCCCCTCTGTCTCTCTCTGTCTCTCTACCCTCTCACTGTCTCTCTCTCTCTCTCTCCCTCTGTCTCTCTCTCTCTCTCCCCCTCTGTCTCTCTCTCTCTCCCCCTCTGTCTCTCTCCCTCTCTCTGTCTCTCTCTCTCTCTCTCTCTCTCTCCCTCTGTCTCTCTCTCTCTCCCCCTCTGTCTCTCTCTCTCTCACTCTGTCTCTCTCTCTCTCCCCCTCTGTCTCTCTCTCTCCCCCTCTGTCTCTCTCTCTCTACCTCTGTCTCTCTCTCTCTCCCCCTCTGTCTCTCTCTCTCTCTCTCCCCCTCTGTCTCTCTCTCTCTCTCTCCCCCCTCTCTGTCTCTCTCCCCCTATGTCTTTCTCTCTCTCTCCCCCCCCTCTCTGTCTCTCTCCCCCTCTGTCTCTCTCTCTCTCTCTCCCCCTCTGTCTCTCTCTCTCTCTCTCCCCTCTCTGTCTCTCTCCCCCTCTGTCTCTCTCTCTCTCTCTCCCCCCTCTCTATCTCTCTCCCCCTCTGTCTCTCTCTCGCTCTCTCCCCCCTCTCTCTGTCTCTCTCCCCCTCTGTCTCTCTCTCTCTCTCTCCCCCTCTGTCTCTCTCTCTCTCTCCCCCCTCTCTGTCTCTCTCCCCCTCTGTCTCTCTCTCCCCCTCTGTCTCTCTCTCTCTCTCCCCCCTCTCTGTCTCTCTCCCCCTCTGTCTCTCTCTCTCTCCCCCCCTCTCTCTGTCTCTCTCCCCCCCTCTCTCTGTCTCTCTCTCTCTCCCCCTCTATCTCTCTCTCTCTCTCTCCCCCCTCTCTGTCTCTCTCCCCCTCTGTCTCTCTCTCTCTCTCCCCCTCTGTCTCTCTCTCTCTCTCTCTCCCCCCTCTCTGTCTCTCTCCCCCTCTGTCTCTCTCTCTCTCTCTCCCCCTCTGTCTCTCTCTGTCGCTCTCCCCCTCTGTCTCTCTCTGTCTCTCTCCCCCTCTGTCTCTCTCCCCCTCTGTCTCTCTCTGTCTCTCTCCCCCTCTGTCTCTCTCTCTCTCTCTCCCCCTCTGTCTCTCTCTCTCTCTCTCCCCCCTCTCTGTCTCTCTCCCCCTCTGTCTCTCTGTCTCTCTCTCCCCCTCTGTCTCTCTCTCTCTCTCCCCCCTCTCTGTCTCTCTCCCCCTCTGTCTCTCTCTCTCTCCCCCCCTCTCTCTGTCTCTCTCCCCCTCTGTCTCTCTCTCTCTCTCTCTCCCCCTCTATCTCTCTCTCTCTCTCTCCCCCCTCTCTGTCTCTCTCCCCCTCTGTCTGTCTCTCTCTCTCCCCCCTCTCTGTCTCTCTCTCTCTCCCCCCCCTCTCTCTGTCTCTCTCCCCCTCTGTCTCTCTCTCTCTCTCTCCCCCTATGTCTCTCTCTCTCTCTCTCCCCCCTCTCTGTCTCTCTCCCCCTCTGTCTCTCTCTCTCTCCCCCTCTGTCTCTCTCTCTCTCTCTCCCCCCTCTCTGTCTCTCTCCCCCTCTGTCTCTCTCTCTCTCTCCCCTTCTGTCTCTCTCTCTCTCTCTCCCCCCTCTCTATCTCTCTCCCCCTCTGTCTCTCTCTCTCTCTCTCCCCCCTCTCTCTGTCTCTCTCCCCCTCTGTCTCTCTCTCTCTCTCTCCCCCTCTGTCTCTCTCTCTCTCTCTCCCCGATCTCTGTCTCTCTCCCCCTCTGTCTCTCTGTCTCTCTCTCCCCCTCTGTCTCTCTCTCTCCCCCCTCTCTGTCTCTCTCCCCCTCTGTCTCTCTCTCTCTCCCCCCCCTCTCTCTGTCTCTCTCCCCCTCTGTCTCTCTCTCTCTCTCTCTCCCCCTCTATCTCTCTCTCTCTCTCTCCCCCCTCTCTGTCTCTCTCCCCCTCTGTCTCTCTCTCTCTCTCCCTCTGTCTCTCTCTCTCTCCCCCTCTGTCTCTCTCTCTCTCCCCCTCTGTCTCTCTCCCCTCTCTCTGTCTCTCTCTCTCTCTCTCTCTCTCTCTCTCTCCCTCTGTCTCTCTCTCTCTCCCCCTCTGTCTCTCTCTCTCTCCCTCTGTCTCTCTCTCTCTCCCCCTCTTTCTCTCTCTCTCTCTCTCCCCCTCTGTCTCTCTCTCTCTCCCTCTGTCTCTCTCTCTCTCCCCCTCTGTCTCTCTCTCTCTCTCTCCCCCTCTGTCTCTCTCTCTCTCTCTCCCCCCTCTCTGTCTCTCTCCCCCTCTGTCTCTCTCTGTCTCTCTCCCCTCTCTCTGTCTCTCTCTGTCTCACTCTCCAGCAGTGGTGTTGTTTCAGGTTAGTACTCATAGGATGAGGATGAGAATGCTAAACATGACATCTACTGTTCTGTATGTAATGTATATGTTAGTAATGTAAGATAGATTGTGTTACAGCATACAGTAAAGATGTTATCTTTACACCGTAGCACAGTTCAGTTGTGTGACAGAAGAGCTGAATGATAGTGAATTCCACAGTTTGGTTTCTTAAGGACCTGTCGGCTGTCTGCTGCTAAGCCCAGGACTCAGTATCCGACTGTACACACACACACACACACACACACACACACACACACACACACACACACACACACACACACACACACACACACACACACACACACAGTCTGTGCTGCGGAAGCTTGACTGTGGGTGATTGGAGCGTGGAACTCACCAGAGTGGAGCTGGCTAATGAGGTTGACCATGCCTGGAACTGTGTGTGTGTGTGTGTGTGTGTGTGTGTGTGTGTGTGTGTGTGTGTGTGTGTGTGTGTGTGTGTGTGTGTGTGTGTGTGTGTGTGTGTGTGTGTGTGTGTGTGTGTATGGTACCTGCCTCTCTTCAGTTCTGCTGCTCCTCTGATCTCAGTTCTACTTATCACTGCCTCCAATCAAGAGACAGACTGAGACACAGAGACATCAATAGACACACACACACTGACACACACACTCATGGTGCAGACGCCATTTCGTGCGGATTACAGTTTAGGACCTATTTTTACAGTGATCATATGAATGTTGAATCTTTGCAGTATGCTGGGGGGGGGGGGGTAGTAGGGGGAAATAAACACACACAGTAAACAGTACTCCTTCCACTCCACTCGGGTGGAGAAGAACCTCTAATTTATTTGGAATAAATGAAATTGTTAAAAATATAACTAAGTGTCGGGTGTCAGAGGGAGCTCACAGATTCCAATGTAGTTGTATTACTGTCTCAGCATCAACTAATTGTGCTAATCTGTTGCCTCATTTCATGGCTTAATATAGGCTATAACCCTGTGCATTCAAAGATGGTCACTTCATGGTCACTCTGGGTTGTATTCATTAGGCACCACACGGACGAAAACAGACTAACACGGGGAGGGTCTGCTTGGACTTATAAGTAATGCTCATTAAGAATGCTCGTTAAGAATCCAATAAGAAATGCTCTTTTTTTGTTTTCCGTCTCAGAACGTTTTCGTTGAGTGCCGTAAGGAATACGACCCTGTATTCAAAAATGGTCACTTCCTTCTTAGTTGTACAGAGGCATGTTTCAGAAATGACTCTCAAAAGGCAAATTAAATATTGAAGCGTACATTTGTAAGATAAACTGCTGTTGTCCTAGTTTCGGCGACAGACACAGTAGCCCACGGTAACCTCTCATTGGTGATAAATTATAAACAAGGAAGGGACCACGTTATTGGCAACCTCTCCCCACTGTTGACGACAGTGTTACCCCAACGTTAGCCTCCGAGCATCCCACAATGCACCACTCTACCACTGTTTATTCTAGTGCCCAGGGTCTAACTTTAATGAGTTTCTCTCCACAAATCACGCACACACACACACACACACACACACGCTGTAACGGTCGTCGTATGAAGAAGGATGAGACCAAGGCGCAGCGTTCCTTGAGTTCCACATAATATTTATTACTGAAGTGAAACTTTAGACAAAACAAAACAATAACGAAAACAACGACCGAACTGCTTCCTTGTGCAAACTATCTGCACACAAACGAAGAACAAGTTCCCACACAGAAAAAACAAGTTCCCACACAGGGAAAAAAAGCTACCTAAGTATGATTCCCAATTAGAGACAACGATAGACAGCTGTCCCTGATTGAGAACCATACCTGGCCGAACACAAAGAAATAGAAAACATAGAAACATGAACATAGAATGCCCACCCAAATCACACCCTGACCAAACCAAAAATAGAGACATAAAAAGCTCTCTACGGTCAGGGCGTGACACACGCAGTCTCAACTCAATACCTTGGTTATCCACTTCCTAAGGAGGTAAATTATTTACACTCTTATTTTGCCCTCTCTATCTCATGCAGTTCTTCAGTAGCTGTTGCATCGCTGTATTTCCCTTCAATCTAAAGCTTTTGTTCTATTTCATATGGGAATAATAGGCAATCACAGCTAGACCGATAATGATTTTTCAACGCCGATACTGATACCGATTATTGGAGGACCAAAAAAAAAAAGCCGACACCGATTAATCGGCCGATTTTAAAAAATTTGTTTGTAATAATGACAATTACAACAATACTGAATGAACACTTATTTTAACTTAATATAATACATCAATAAAATCAATGTAGCCTCAAATAAATAATGAAACATGTTCAATTTGTTTTAAATAATGCAAAAACAAAGTGTTGGAGAAGAAAGTAAAAGTGCAATATGTGCCATGTAAGAAAGCTAACGTTTAAGTTCCTTGCTCAGAACATGAGAACATATGAAAGCTGGTGGTTCCTTTTAACATGAATCTTCAATATTCCCAGGTAAGACGTTTTAGGTTGTAGTTAATATAGGAATTATAGGAATATTTCTCTCTATACCATTTGTATTTCGTTAACCTTTGACTATTGGATGTTCTTATAGGCACTTTAGTATTGCCAGTGTAACAGTAGCTTCCGTACCTCTCCTCGCGGGGCTCGAACCAGGAACACAACGACAACAGCCACCCTCGAAGCAGCGTTAACCATGCAGAGCAAGGGGAAGAACCACTCCAAGTCTCAGAGCGAGTGACGTTTGAAACACTATTAGTGCGCACCCCACTAACTAGCTAACCATTTCACATCGATTACACCAGCCTCATCTCGGGAGTTGATAGGCTTGAAGTCATAAACAGCGCAATGCTTGACGCACAATGAAGAGCTGCTGGCAAAACGCACGATAGTGCTGTTTGAATGAATGCTTACGAGCCTGCTGCTGCCTACCACCGCTCAGTCAGATACTTGTATGCTTGAACGCTCAGTCAGATTATATGCAACGCAGGACACGCTAGATAAACTAGTAATATCATCAACCATGTGTAGTTAACTAGTGATTATGATTGATTGATTGTTTTTTACAAGATAAGTTTAATGCTAGCTAGCAACTTACCTTGGCTTACTGCATTCGCATAACAGGCAGTCTCCTTGTGGAGTGCAATAAGAGACAGGTGGTTATAGCGTTGGACTAGTTAACTGTAAGGTTGCAATATTGGATCCCCCGAGCTGACAAGGTGAAAATCTGTCGTTCTGCCCCTGAACAAGGCAGTTAAGCCACCATTCCTGTGTTCTTGAATGTGTTCTTAACTGATTTGCATAGTTAAACAAAGATTAAATAAAGGTGTATAAAGGTGTATAAAGGTGTAATATATATATATATATTTTTTAAATCTGCCAAATCGGTGTCCAAAAATACAGATTTCCGATTGTTATGGAAACTTGAAATCGTCCCTAATTAATCGGCCATTCCGATTAATCAGGCGACCTCTAATCACAGCAATGGTCTAAAGCTGGGGTCTAAAGGGCCAGTTTTGTGTAATCTACCAAAGAAACGCTTTAAAGACAGAAAACACTTACCGTAATTGCTGGACTATAAGCCGCTACTTTATTCCCACTCTTTGAACCTGGCGGTTTATACAATGACGCGGCTAATTTATGGATTTTTCCCGCTTTCACAAGATTCATGCCGCCAAAAAACTGAGCACCGTCACATAATGTGACGTAAATCGAGCGCGCTCAAACTTCCCATCATTCTGATTACGGTAGTAATTTTGTCACCCTCATCATGGCAAAGACACGGAGAAATGCATATGATGCAGCTTTCAAGTTGAAGGCGATCGATCTGGCTGTTGAAAAAGGAAATAGAGCTGCTGCACGGGAGCTTGGCCTTAATGAGTCGATGATAAGACGTTGGAAACAGCAGCGTGAGGAACTGACTCAGTGCAGAAAGACAACAAAAGCTTTCAGAGGGAAGAAAAGCAGATGGCCCAAAGTATTTGCAGCCACTCGACATCAGTGTAAATCGTGTATTTAAGGTGGCGCTCCGTGTTCAGTGGGAGGCTTGGATGACAAGTGGGGAAAAATCCTTCACTAAAACGGGCCGCATGCGAAGAGCAACTTATGGTCAAGTCTGCCAGTGGGTCGACAGCGTGGAGCATTGTCAAAAAATCCACTATCATCAACGGGTTTCGAAAGGCTGGACTGCTGCGTGTTGAAGGGGCAGCATGAGCTCAGCGGGGTATTTGTCTCCGGATGAAAGTGACGAGAGCGACAATGAAAACGATCCAACATCGGATGAAGCAATTCTGAGGCTATTCAACTCCGACACCGAAGGAGATGACTTCAGTGGTTTCAGTGCACAGGAGGAGGCAGATATTGACCAATGACTTTCTTGGTAGGCTACTGTTTACTGCTATTTTTTAAATTTTTGTTACAAGCCGTGTTTCGTTAAAGCCTATTTATTTTTGTTACAAGCCGTGTTTCGTTTAAAGGCTGTGTAAAGTTCATTTGTTTCAATGTACCGGTGCGGCTTATAGACATGTGCGGCTTATTTATGTATAAAATACATATTTTTTAATAATTCAGTGGGTGCGGTTTATATTCAGGTGTGCTTAATAGTCCAGAAATTACGGTAATTGAAAAAAAAACTAAGACATTCTTCTGATGAACACAATGCAGACAGATGTGGTGATGATGTCATAACGGCAACATCTATACCGTTAGTAGATACAGAAGATATCTCCTTCCCGTATAACATCTATGTCTTTCAGAGATAGCACCTCGTCTCTGTCTTTCCCATAGCATCTCATTCTCACTGTGATCAACGAGGGCTCTTCTAACACGGTGCAGCCGAGGTGAGATTCACACTCCTATCTCAGCGCTTGGAGAAGAGGCAGGAGGGGGATTACACAACTCAACTAGGGAGTACTCTTGATGAATGCCAGTTCAACACACATGGACAGACGAAGACACACACACTTGCATGTGCACATGCGCACACGCTTCTTGACAAACGCCAGTTGAACAACAGCACTGCAGCAAATCCCTCAACCTCAGCACCAAGGTCATGTATCCATGACCTCCCCTTGGAAAGACAGACCAATCAGAGCCTCAGAAGTCACGCCAGCATTTTCTTGACTAAAAGTCGAGCAAGAAACACTCACAATTATATGTTTCACCTGCAGTGAGCGTTCCTCTTAGAGCCAAGACCAAAACCGTAATGAAATGTTATTTTGCTGTAACTGTGCAGAGGAGAGGAAAATAGCGAGTTGGACTCTAGCAATGGGGGGTAATGAGATACCGTAGCCATTATCTGCAGGCTGCTGCTCGTAATGGTGTCCTATCAAGAGGAAGAAATCTCTCTACAGTACAGAGAAGCAGACAGTATGCTACAGCTAGACACGGGAAATCAGGCGTATGACCTTGATGCAAATCATTCCGATGTCAAGTTTAAATAAAAAAACGTGATTTTCCAGTGAAAATGTACATAATTATTATGCTTACAGGCATTTGGCTCAGACACATCACAGATCCATCCCGATCAAATGATGAGCACATACAGTTGAAGTCGGAAGTTTACATACACTTACGTTGGACTCATTAAAACTCGTTTTTCAACCACTCCACAAATTTCTTGTTAACAAACTATAGTTTTGGCAAGTCGGTTAGGACATCTACTTTGTGCATGACACAATTAATTTTCCCAACAATTGTTTACAGACAGATTATTTAATTTATAATTCACTGTATCACAATTCCAGTGGGTCAGAAGTTCACATACACTAAGTTGACTGTGCCTTTAAACAGCTTGGAAAATTCCAGAAAATTATGTCTTGGCTTTAGAAGCTTCTGATAGGCTAATTGACACCATTTGAGTCAATTGGAGGTGTACCTGTGGATGTATTTCAAGGCCTACCTTCAAACTCAGTGCCTCTTTGCCTGACATCATGGAAAATCAAAAGAAATCAGACAAGAAATCAGAAAAAAATTGTAGACCGCCACAAGTCTGGTTCATACAGTGCCTTGCGAAAGTATTCGGCCCCCTTGAACTTTGCGACCTTTTGCCACATTTCAGGCTTCAAACATAAAGATATAAAACTGTATTTTTTTGTGAAGAATCAACAGCAAGTGGGACACAATCATGAAGTGGAACGACATTTATTGGATATTTCAAACTTTTTTAACAAATCAAAAACTGTAAAATTGGGCGTGCAAAATTATTCAGCCCCCTTAAGTTAATACTTTGTAGCGCCACCTTTTGCTGCGATTACAGCTGTAAGTCGCTTGGGGTATGTCTCTATCAGTTTTGCACATTGAGAGACTGACATTTCTTCCCATTCCTCCTTGCAAAACAGCTCGAGCTCAGTGAGGTTGGATGGAGAGCATTTGTGAACAGCAGTTTTCAGTTCTTTCCACAGATTCTCGATTGGATTCAGGTCTGGACTTTGACTTGGCCATTCTAACACCTGGATATGTTTATTTTTGAACCATTCCATTGTAGATTTTGCTTTATGTTTTGGATCATTGTCTTGTTGGAAGACAAATCTCCGTCCCAGTCTCAGGTCTTTTGCAGACTCCATCAGGTTTTCTTCCAGAATGGTCCTGTATTTGGCTCCATCCATCTTCCCCATCAATTTTAACCATCTTCCCTGTCCCTGCTGAAGAAAAGCAGGCCCAAACCATGATGCTGCCACCACCATGTTTGACAGTGGGGATGGTGTGTTCAGCTGTGTTGCTTTTACGCCAAACATAACGTTTTGCATTGTTGCCAAAAAGTTCAATTTTGGTTTCATCTGACCAGAGCACCTTCTTCCACATGTTTGGTGTGTCTCCCAGGTGGCTTGTGGCAAACTTTAAACAACACTTTTTATGGATATCTTTAAGAAATGGCTTTCTTCTTGCCACTCTTCCATAAAGGCCAGATTTGTGCAATATACGACTGATTGTTGTCCTATGGACAGAGTCTCCCACCTAAGCTGTAGATCTCTGTAGTTCATCCAGAGTGATCATGGGCCTCTTGGCTGCATCTCTGATCAGTCTTCTCCTTGTATGAGCTGAAAGTTTAGAGGGACGGCCAGGTCTTGGTAGATTTGCAGTGGTCTGATACTCCTTCCATTTCAATATTATCGCTTGCACAGTGCTCCTTGGGATGTTTAAAGCTTGGGAAATCTTTTTGTATCCAAATCCGGCTTTAAACTTCTTCACAACAGTATCTCGGACCTGCCTGGTGTGTTCCTTGTTCTTCATGATGCTCTCTGCGCTTTTGACGGACCTCTGAGACTATCACAGTGCAGGTGCATTTATACGGAGACTTGATTACACACAGGCTGATTGTATTTATCATCATTAGTCATTTAGGCCAACATTGGATCATTCAGAGATCCTCACTGAACTTCTAGAGAGAGTTTGCTGCACTGAAAGTAAAGGGGCTGAATAATTTTGCACGCACAGTTTTTCAGTTTTTGATTTGTTAAAAAAGTTTGAAATATCCAATAACTGTCGTTCCACTTCATGATTGTGTCCCACTTGTTGTTGATTCTTCACAAAAAAATACAGTTTTCTATCTTTATGTTTGAAGCCTGAAATGTGGCAAAAGGTCGCAAAGTTCAAGGGGGCCAAATACTTTCGCAAGCCACTGTACTTGGGAGCAATTTCCAAATGCCTGAAGGTACCACGTTCATCTGTACAAACAATAGTACGCAAGTATAAACACCATGGGACCACACAGCCATCATACCGCTCAGGAAGGTGACGTGTTCTGTCTCCTAGAGATGAACGTACTTTGGTGTGGAAAGTGCAAATCAATCCCAGAACAACAGCAAAGGACCTTGTGAAGATGCTGGAGGAAACAGGTACAAAAGTATCTATATCCACAGTAAAACAAGTCCTATATCGACATAACCTGAAAGGCCGCTCAGCAAGGAAGAAACCACTGCTCCAAAACCTCCATAAAAAAGCCAGACTATGGTTTGCAACTGCACATGGGGACAAAGATTGTACTTGTTGGAGAAATGTCCTCTGTAGTATCCATGCTAACCATGTGTACCATGTGTATGTGACAAATAAAATTTGATTTGATTTGATTTGATTTGGTCTGATGAAACAACAATAGAACTGTTTGGCCATAATGACCATCGTTATGTTTGGAGGAAAAAGAGGGAGGCTTGCAAGCCGAAGAACACCATCCCAACCGTGAAGCACGACGGTGGCAGCCTCATGTTGTGGGGATGCTTTGCTGCAGGAGGGACTGGTGCACTTCACAAAATAGAGGGCATCATGTGGGAGGGAAATTATGTGGATATATTGAAGAAACATCTCAAGACATCAGTCAGGAAGTTAAATGGACAATTGGACAATGATACAAGCATACTTCCAAAGTTGTGACAAAATGGCTTAAGGATAACAAAGTCAAGGTATTGGAGTGGCCATCACAAAGCCCTGACCTCAATCCCATAGAACATTTGTGGGCAGAACTGAAAAAGCGTGTGCGAGCAAAGAGGCCAACAAACCTGACTCAGTTACCCCAGCTCTGTCAAGAGGAATGGGTCAAAATTCACCAAACTTAAGCTTGTGGAAGGCTACCTGAAATGTTTGACCCAAGATAAACAATTTAAAGGCAATGCTACCAAATACTAATTGAGTGAATGTAAACTTTTGACCCACTGGGAATGTGATGAAAGAAATAAAAGCTGAAATAAATCATTCTCTCTACTATTATTCTGAAATTTCACAATCTTAAAGTGGTGATCCTAACTGACCTAAGACAGGGAATTGTTAGTAGGATTAAATGTCAGGAATTGTGAAAAACTGAGTTTAAGTGTATTTGGCTAAAGTGGATGTAAACTTCCGACATCAACTGTACATACCATCTTGTCTGAAACATAGAACGCATTAAAACAAACAGATAATGAACGCCCCAGGCACTGAAAAGATTAGAAACTACATTGAGGGGATGTGATAAAAATGTATAATAATGTGGTCGGTGCTTAGCTTTGACATCCTACGTTATCTTAAAGCTACATTCTGGGATTTTAAAAAACAACAAAACGGCAGCCCTTAATTGAACTGAGGAACAGATTCCCAGATCCCATACTGTACCTTTAATGATGTGTTATCTCTCTTCCCGTCCCTGTTATGTTGTGATAGGTGGTATCTGACTTTGGTGAGACCAGATAGATGTTGTTACTGGAGACAATATAACTCTGGGAGGTGTCCCTTGATCATTGATCAAACTGTTAGATAACATACTGATGCTCGTCAAGATAGCATTGTTAACAGCAGCGGAAGCCAGTTGGCAAGCAACAGAGAATGTGAAAGCAAGGTGAGTTCAGACACTCGTTGTGAACGTCTCTTCCAAGATGAATGACATTCAGGTTGACATTAATTCAACTACTTCTTGCCCACCAGGAATGACACAAACTGTCACAACCTGGTAATAACATCCAAGATGAGCAATGCTGAAGAAAAAACTACTTCTCTAAAACATCAAGTCAAGGGCCTCCCGGGTGGCGCAGTGGTTAAGGGCGCTGTACTGCAGCGCCAGCTGTGCCATCAGAGTCCTGGGTTCGCGCCCAGGCTCTGTCGTAACCGGCCGTGACCGGGAGGTCCGTGGGGCGACGCACAATTGGCCTAGCGTCGCCCGGGTTAGGGAGGGTTTGGTCGGTATGGGTGTCCTTGACTCATCGCGGGCTGGGCGCAGTGTACGCTAGCCAAGGTGGCCAGGTGCACGGTGTTTCCTCCGCATTGGTGCGGCTGGCTTCCGGGTTGGATGTGCGCTGTGTTAAAGAAGCAGCGGCTTGGTTGGTTGTGTATCGGAGGACGCATGACTTTCAACCTTCGTCTCTCCCGAGCCCGTACGGGAGTTGTAGCGATGAGACAAGATAGTAGCTATTACAACAATTGGATACTACGAAATTGGGGAGAAAAAGGGGTAAAAGTCAGGGAGAGAGTGGAGAGAGTAGAATTTTTACCCCTTTTTCTCCCCAATTTCGTAGTATCCAATTGTTGTAATAGCTACTATCTTGTCTCATCGCTACAACTCCCGTACGGGCTCGGGAGAGACGAAGGTTGAAAGTCATAAAAATAATAAAATAAATAAAAATAAATAAAAAATAAATAAAAACAAACAAGTCAAGGTCTTCAAATTATGAAAAAATTGAAAAATTCCTCCAGGTTATTTCTCCCCTCTCTCCATCCTCTCTCCATCCTCTCTCCCCTCTCTCCATCCTCTCCATCCTCTCTCTTCAACCTCTCTCCCCTCTCTCTTCAACCTCTCTCCCCTCTCTCTTCAACCTCTCTCCCCTCTCTCAACCCCCCCTCCCCTGTCTCCCTCCTCTCTCCCCTCTCTCCATCCTCTCTCCCCTATCTCCATCCTCTCTCCCCTCTCTCCATCCTCTCTCTCCATCCTCTCTCCATCCTCTCTCCCCTATCTCCATCCTCTCTCCATCCTCTCTCCCCTATCTCCATCCTCTCTCTCCCTCCTCTATCCCCTCTCTACCTCCTCTCCCCCCTCCACTCTCTCCCTCCTCTCTTCCCTCTCTCCCTCTTCTCTCCATCCTCTCTCCCTCATCTCTCCCCTCTCTCCCTCTTCTCTCACCTCTCTTCAGCCTCTCTCCCCTTTCTCCCTCCTCTCTCCCCTCTCTCCCTCCTCTCTACCCTTTCTTCAACTTCTCTCCCCTCTCTCAACCCCCCCCTCTCTCCCCTCTCTCCCTCCTCTCTCCACTCTCTCCCTCCTCTCTACCCTCTCTTCAACCTCTCTCCCCTCTCTCAACCCCCCCTCTCCTCTCTCCCTCCTCTCTCCCCTGTCCCTGCTCTCTCCCCTCTCTCCCCTCTCTTCAACCTCTCTCCCCTCTCTCCCTCCTCTCTACCCTCTCTTATACCTCTCTCCCCTTTCTCAACCCCCTCTATCCCTCCTCTCTCCATCCTCTCTCCCCTTTCTCCCTCCTCTCCCTCCTCTCTCCCCTCTCTCCTCTTTCTCCCTCCTCTCCCTCCTCTCTCCCCTCTCTCTTCAACCTCTCTCCTATCTCTCTACCCTCTCTTCAACCTCTCTCCCCTCTCTCAACCCCCCCTCCCCTCTCTCCATCCTCTCTCCCCTCTCTCCATCCTCTCTCCCTCCCCACTCCCCTCTCTTCAACCTCTCTCCCCTCGCTCCATCCTCTCTCCCCTCTCTTCAACCTCTCTTCCTCCTCTCTCCCCTCTCTCCCTCCTCTCTCCCCTCTCTTCAACCTCTCTCCCCTCTCTCAAACCCCCCCCCCCCCCCTCCTCTCTGTCATGTCTGCCGGTTTAGATCTGATTTGTCTCTGCCCACTGGTCCATCTCTCATTGGCACGCCACACCGGGGGAGAGAGAAGACCAGGGGGGGACACTGACAGTCTATTCTCTCTGTTGCTGGAATGAGATTGCGTGTCAACGGCCCAGGCCTGACTCTGGAACAGTTATCACATATCTCAGGAGCTTGCGATGAGATCTGGGAGCAAATGCTTGGAGTTGGTCCCCTCCACTACTGACCACAGGGCAGGGGTGTAAAGGTGACAGTTGAGGCCTTTAACTAAGAAAAGCCTGGTTTTAATCTGTAAAGATCACGATATCTGGACTTACTCTTCAATATAGTTTAGCTACAATTCAACTCTCCATGTCATTTTCACACTGAAGTGCCGTAATAAAATGTTTATGAAGTGCCTCAACTCAAAAAGTGGAAACCTTTTATCTGTGAGAACGACACCTAAAATATTTTTTTTTAGTTTAACATTAATAGTCATCTGCTAAACATCTCTGTGTTAAACACACACACACACATTGCCATGAACGCATGCATGCGCGCACACACAGTTGTCCAAAAGGGGGCAGACATTAAGGTATTGAGGGTTATCAGCAAAATGTTTAATAACACTCTTGCTATAATGTGTGCTCCGAAGGTTGTTGTTATAAGGTGTCCTCGACGTGAACGCAAACAAATAGAAAATGAAGGCTTTGTGATGGTGCTACTCCTCAGACAGGTGATTCAACACTTTCGACCAATTAGGAAGAGGGAGAAACATCCTGGTACTTTTCCCTGACAGACTGAGCGTGGAGACTAGAGAGAGAGGAGCACACAGACGCACGCACACACACACACACACACACACACACACACACACACACACACACACACACACACACACACACACACATACATCAGAGCAGAGGCCAGACTACAGTAATTGTTCTGTCACTATAGACATTCTAGGGCAGCAATATGACTTCAATCTAATGGATGCTTTCTCTACAACCAATACAGTATTGTACATATTGTAAAATAGTTGTCTCAATATGCACAAAAAAATAGGTTCCATCAGCCAGTCAGTCAGTACTGTATATCTTTTCAATAAAGTAGAAGCTCACCTTGGACCCCCAAAATACAATAAGAGCATCCATAAATAAAGCAATACTCTAGAGAAAGTAATATCATGGGAAAAATTGATCAGAAACTAAAATCTCAATTTAGATCAATTCAATTTCAGAGAGACAATTCAGCATTCAACAATGATTGACAGCTAGATGGGACGTTGAAATTAGTTTATTTCTGGAATGCGTGTGTGTGCGCAGATGTGTGTGCGTGTAGGTGTGTGTGTGTTTGAACGCTTGCACACAGGTGTGAGGGTGGCAGGTAGCCTAGCGGTTAAGAGCGTTGGGCCAGTAACCGAAAGGTCACTGGTTTCGAATCCCAGAGCCGACTAGGTGAAAACTCTGTTGATGTTCCCTTGAGCAAGGCACTTAACCCTAATTTCTCCTGTAAGTCACTCTGGATAAGAGCATCTGCTAAATGAATGAAATGTGTGTGTGTCTGAATGCAGGGGAAAGGTATCGGGGTAAACAGGACGGGAGGTATTGGTCTGCTGCTATATTTAGAGCTCAAGTCAAAGGGGAGTATATCCCAAGGTCACAAAGAGAGAGAGAGAGAGGCTGTTGAACCACAGGCTTCCCCTTTGCACGGGAGGGTGAAGGAAGAGAGAGGGAGAGAGGGAAAGAGAGGAGACGGAAGTGAAAAATGCTTTTCACACTTAGAGTATTGTCAGAAAACCTCCACTCAACCTAATAAACCCTGTCCCTCTGTGACTACTGCCAGACAGTCTGCATTACCACTGAGGCTTCACGCACTCGCTGTGTCCCAAATGGCACACTATTCCCTTTGTAGTGCATCCACTGACAAGCAAGATGGCGCCGGAGGGTAGGGCTGCCGTCTTATCAGCTCTTAACCAACCATGCTTATTTTGTTTGTTTTTCCGCGTTCGTAAGTTGTTCGGTACATACTGTTTCTGCTACCGTCTCTTACGACCAAAAAGAGCTTCTGGACATCAGAACTGAGATTACTCACCTCAAATTGGATGAGGAGTTCTTCAATTAGTTGGACACGAGGGATATACTAGAGACACCCGACCAGATCCCCGTGATTCGCTGGAAAAGGAAAAGTACACTACCGTTCAAAAGTTTGGGGTCACTTAGAAATGTCCTTATTTTTGAAAGAAAAGCACATTTTTTTGTCCATTAAAATAACATCAAATTGATCAGAAATACAGTGTAGACATTGCTAATGTTGTAAATGACTATTGTAGCTGGAAACGGCACATTGTTTTATGGAATATCTACATACAGGCCCAGTATCAGCAACCATCACTCCTGTGTTCATCCCGGAGTCGCCGGAGTTGCATCTTCACTGTTGACGTTGAGACTGGTGTTTTGCGGGTACTATTTAATGAAGCTGCCAGTTGAGGACTTGTGAGGCGTCTGTTTCTCAAACTAGACACTCTAATGTACTTGTCCCCTTGATCAGTTGTGCACCGGGGCCTCCCACTCCTCTTTCTATTCTGGTTAGAGACAGTTTGCGCTGTTCTGTGAAGGGAGTAGTGCACAGCGTTGTACGAGATCTTCAGTTTCTTGGCAATTTCTCGCATGAAATTGCCTTCATTTCTCAAAACAAGAAAAAACTGACGAGTTTCAGAAGAAAGTTCTTTGTTTCTGGCCATTTTGAGCCTGTAATCGAACCCACAAATACTGATGCTCCAGATACTCAACTTGTCTAAAGAAGGCCAGTTTTATTGCTTCTTTAATCAGCACAACAGTTTTCAGCTGTGCTAACATAATTGCAAAAGGGCTTTCTAATGATCAATTAGCATTTTAAAATGATAAACTTGGATTAGCTAACACAGTGTGCCATTGGAACACAGGAGTGATGGTGGCTGATAATGGGCCTCTGTACGCCTATATAGATATTCCATAAAAATCTGCCGTTTCCAGCTACAATAGTCATTTACAACATTAACAATGTCTACACTGTATTTCTGATCTATTTTATTTTATTTTAATGAACAAAATTGTTTTTGTTTTTTCTAAAACAAGGACATTTCTAAGTAACCCCAAACTTTTAAACGGTAGTGTAGGTTTCGCGGCAAGAGATCAGGATGCCTTGTGAGGAACAGGAGACGAGTGGCTAATCTGCCCTTGCCATCCATTCGGCTAGCTAACGTTCATTCGCTGGAAAATAAATGGGACAAACTGAAAGCACGTATATCCTACCAACCATCCTACCAAACTGCAATATCTTATGTTTCACCGAGTCGTGGCTCAACGATGACAATAAGAACATACAGCTGGCGGGTTATACACTCTATCGGCAGGACAAAACAGCAGCCTCTGGTAAGACATGGGGTAGGGGCCTATGCATATTTGTTAACAATAGCTGGTGCACAATATCTAAGGAAGTCTCAGGGTTTTGCTCGCATGAGGTAGAGTATCTCATGATAAGCTGTAGACCACACTATCTATCTAGAGTGTTTTCATCTGTATTTTTCATAGCTGTCTACATACCACCACAGACCGAGGCTGGCACTAAAACCTCACTCAATGAGCTGTATTCCGCCATAAGCAAACAGGAAAATGCTCATCCGGAGGCGAAGCTCCTAGTGGCCGGGGACTTGAATGCGGGGAAACTTAAATCAGTTTTACCTAATTTCTATCAGTATGTGAAATATGCAACCTGAGGGAAAATAATTCTAGACCACCTTTATTCCACACACAGAGACACGTACAAAGCTCTCCCTTGCCCTCCATTTGGAAAATCTGACCATAACTCTTTCCTCCTGATTCCTGCTTACAAGCAAAAATTAAAGCAGGTAGCACCAGTTACTCGGTCTATAACAAAGTGGTCAGATGAAGCAAATGCTAAGCTACAGGACTGTTTTGCTAGCACAGATTGGAATATGTTCCGGGATTCTTCCGATGGCATTGAGGAGTACACCACATAAGTCACTGGCTTTATCAATAAGTGCATCGAGGATGTCGTCCCCACAGTGACTGTACGTACATATCCCAACCAGAAGCCATGGATTACAGGCAACATTTGCACTGAGCTAAAGTATAGAGCTGCTGCTTTCAAGGAGCGGGACTCTAACTCGGAAGCTAATAAGAAATCCCGCTATGCCCTCTGACGAACCATCAAACAGGCAAAGCATCAATACAGGACTAAGATCGAATCGTACAACACCGGCTCCGGCGCTCATCAGATGTGGCAGGGCTTGCAAACTATTACAGACTACAAAGGGAAGCACAGCCGAGAGCTGCCCAGTGACACGAGCCTACCAGACAAGCTAAATAACTTCTATGCTCGCTTCGAGGCAAGTAAAACTGAAACATGCATTAGAGCATCAGCTGATCCGGACGACTGTGTGATCACGCTCTCCGCAGCCGATGTGAGTAAGACCTTTAAACAGGTCAACATTCACAAGGCCAGCTGGCCAGACTTGTCGTGTACTCTGAGCATGCACTGACCAACTGGCAAGTGTCTTCACTGACATTTTCAACCTCTCCCTGTCTGAGTCTGTAATACCAACATGTTTCAAGCAGACCACCATAGTCCCTGTGCCCAGGACATTAAGGTAACTTGCCTAAATGACATTGATGGCATTGGCATTGACACATTGACTCTGTACCGGTTCACCCTGTATAGAGCCCTGCTATTGTTATTTACTGCTGCTCTTTAATTATTTGTTATTCTTATCTCTTACTTTATGGGGGATTTTCTTAAAACTGCATTGTTGGTTAAAGGGCTTGTAAGTAAGCATTTCACTTTAAGGTCTACATCTACTCAGGGCCCATTGGGCACTAGATAGGGAAGAGGGTGCTATTTTTGATGCATCCACTGTAACCCTTTTCTCCCACAGCCTTTCTCTCCTGATCATCTGAGCAGCTTAAGCCAATATCCAGAACATGTGATTACCAAGGCAGAAAACACGATTTAGCCGCAGACTTATCTGTCCTTAAATGGATGGAGAAGTCCCGCCAGCACTATCCTATGCTGCATGTCAATCCACATACTGAATGTGATACTGCAAAGTCATTCTGTCTGAGATGTCTGGTGGTAGGCTACATCAGGGTCATAATTCATGAGGATACACCGTAACAAAAGGTTTTGCAACAGAAAACAAAACCAAGCTTCCTATTGGACAAATTCAGGTTGTCCCTCCCTTTTTCACCCATTTTTCGCCCGGTTGGTGAGTAGCAAATACAACCCAGGTTGATGATTGACTACTATATCACTGAATTGAATTATCATTCCAATGCTCTGATCTATAAATAATATTCACCCCTTGGTTGTGAGAAGGTTGTTTATAATGACACTACCATGTGACAATGTTGTGACAACACAAATAAAGGAAGGCATCAATCTCATTTTAATAGGCACTAGTAAGAACCTGCTTGTTTTTGTGAGGATTTATTTTTTTGACACTGTAAACACACACACACACACATGCACACACACATGCCCACACACACATATGCGCACACACACACACACACACACAACAGCTGGCTGTGATTTAGACATTTCCTAAAATAAGCAACAACAGATGACAGCATTAAAAGAGCTGTCTAGGTCAACGCCTGTTGTGTTTTCATTTGAGATTTCACCCAGCCCAGATTCCACAATTTAAATGGGATTGCAGTTAGACTTTTACCGTTTGTTTGCATGGCCGGTTGGCTTGTTGTAACGTGTGTGTGTGTGTGCGTGTCTACATGGGTGTGTGTGTTTGCCCACGCACATGCGTGAGTGTGTGGATTGTGGCAGCGGAGGCCGGGTACACACACACACACACACACACACTTTTAAAAAAAGAAAAGAAATAATGTTGTGGAAACCGCTTAGAGGATAATCCCATGGCGACGAGACAGGCTGGAGTACACCACTCAATCGTCACAAAACCGCACACACACACACACACACTCAGGCTGGAGGACACCACATCATCACAGAACACACACACATTAACACATACACACGATTAATTCTATCCTCCAAAAAGGTTTGTTCTGTGTTTTTAGGCAGCGGGAAGAGACTGACGTACATGAACATAATGAGGCTCTAACACTGCTCCCAATCCTCTGCTATCTCTAAAGCCAGCCGTTACTATCTAGACCTTTCAAACCCATCCTTTGTAGTGTTGTAACAAAGGTGTTTCAGAAAGCCTTCCATTACAGATAGATTTTCAGAGGTAATATCGTGAGTGGCATTTAAAGAGCACCGTAAAAACAGCAGGTTAACGTTTTTCGTCATGAATAGTGTTCTGGGGGCAGTTCTGCAGAGTGGTCACTAGCTGGCACAGCCATGAAGTCATAAAATCTGATTTTAAGCATAACCATAACCGTAACCACACTGCTAACCCTAATGCATAACCATAACCTTAAAATGACGACCAAAAAGAACATTTGTTTTCATAACTTTTCACAATATAGCCAATATTGACTTTGCAGCTGGCCTATTTAAGGGGAAATCTCATGACAATACTCATGACAAGACTCATGACAATAAACATCATCATGTGTAAAAACACAAGAGATCTTAGTTATAGTTCATTCCCAGGCCCGTATAACCTGGCACAGAGTGTGTCCTGACCAGATCACATGGTCAGGAGGAACTAGTCATAGACCACCTCAGGGTTGAGTTTCAGAGTAACCATTGTGTATATATATATATACACATTTCGTTTTCTGAATGTGGAGTGAATATAGAGCCTAGGCTACTGTTCATTATGAAGAGAAGAGGTGACATGCAGAAAATGACTGTCCCTCAGGAGCAACACAAAACTCTTGATTGTATGACTATGGTAAAGTCTCCATGATGTATAGAGAACAGGAGGTGAAAAAACGATGGACAGAAACAAACATTATTATATAGGAGTCACTGTGGCCCTCAGGTCAGTGGGTATACTGTGGTCCTCAGGTTAGTGGGTATACTGTGGTCCTCAGGTTAGTCGGGTATACTGTGGTCCTCAGGTTAGTGGGTATACTGTGGTCCTCAGGTCAGTGGGTACACTGTGGCCCCCAGGTCAGTGGCCCCCAGGTCAGTGGGTATACTATGACCCTCGGGTCAGTGGTTATACTGTGGCCCTCAGACAATGACCTGGGGACAGACAGTGACAAATGACCGGACTCTCGCTGTCACTAAGACTGGTGGTGGTAATATTCTGTACACAGCTACCGCATCTGTCCATACAAAGACACAGACACACACACAGACACACACGCGCACAGAAACACACAGACACACACACAGAGCATACTGTACTACTGAGTGCCCAACTGCAATCAGCTAATACTATCCAAACACATAATCCAATTCAAAGTTGTGCTTTAAACCTAATCCTTCAAAATCCATGGGGGATTCTAAATGAGTAGAAAACATTCTACACTACTATTAGCTAGCCTGCCTAAAATGCCTATTGGGGAAGTAATATGAATCTAATCTAGACAGTATTGTTCTAGGTTCTTGCTCCACATTACAAAGTAAGACAAATGACAGTTCAAAACCAGTGGAGGATGTGTAGAACAGTGGAGGCTGCTGATGGGAGGACAGCTCATAATAATGGCTGGAACGGAGAGAATTAAATGGAAACCATGTGTTTGATACCATTACACTGATAGTCCTCCACAATTAAGGTGCCACCAACCTCCTGGGGTGTACACTACTACTACTACTACTACTACACTACTACTACTACTACTACTACTACTACTACTACTACTACTACTACTACTTCTTCTACTACTACTACTACTACTACTAGTAGTACTGCTGCTGCTGCTTCCGCTACAACTACTACTACTACTACACTACTACTACTACTACTACTACTACTACTACTACTACTACTACTACTACTACTTCTTCTACTACTACTACTACTACTAGTAGTACTGCTGCTGCTGCTTCCGCTACAACTACTACTACTACTACTACTACTACTACTACTACTACTACTACTACTACTACTACTTCTTCTACTACTACTACTACTACTACTAGTAGTACTGCTGCTGCTGCTTCCGCTACAACTACTACTACTACTACACTACTACTACTACTACTACTACTACTACTACTACTACTACTACTACTACTACTACTTCTTCTACTACTACTACTACTACTAGTAGTACTGCTGCTGCTGCTTCCGCTACAACTACTACTACTACTACTACTACTACTACTACTACTACTACTACTACTAGTACTGCTGCTGCTGCTACTACTACTACTACTACTACTAGTACTACTACTACTACTAGTACTGCTGCTGCTACTACTACTACTACTACTACTACTACTTCTTCTACTACTACTACTACTACTAGTAGTACTGCTGCTGCTGCTTCCGCTACAACTACTACTACTACTACTACTACTACTACTACTACTGCTGCTACTACTACTACTAATGCTACTACTACTACTACTGCTGCTACTACTACTACTACTACTACTACTGCTACTACTACTACTACTACTACTACTACTACTACTACTTCTTCTACTACTACTACTACTACTAGTAGTACTGCTGCTGCTGCTTCCGCTACAACTACTACTACTACTACTACTACTACTACTACTACTACTACTACTACTACTACTACTACTTCTTCTACTACTACTACTACTACTAGTAGTACTGCTGCTGCTGCTTCCGCTACAACTACTACTACTACTACTACTACTGCTGCTACTACTACTACTAATGCTACTACTACTACTACTGCTGCTACTACTACTACTACTACTGCTACTACTACTACTACTACTGCTACTACTACTACTACTACTGCTACTACTACTACTACTACTACTAGTACTACTGCTACTGCTACTACTACTGCTGCTGCTTCCGCTACAACTACTACTACTACTACTACTACTACTACTGCTGCTACTACTACTACTACTAGTACTACTGCTACTGCTACTACTAGTGCTGCTGCTTCCGCTACAACTACTACTACTACTACTACTACTACTGCTGCTACTACTACTACTACTGCTGCTGCTGCTACTGCTACTGCTCCTACTACTGCTACTACTACTGCTGCTGCTTCCGCTACTACTACTACTACTACAACTACTACAACTACTAATACCTAGGTGTCTGGTTAGACTGTAAACTCTCCTTCCAGACCCACATCAAACATCTCGAATCCAAAGTTAAATCTAGAATTGGCTTCCTATTTCGCAACAAAGCATCCTTCACTCATGCTGCCAAACATACCCTTGTAAAACTGACCATCCTGCCAATCCTCGACTTCGGCGATGTCATTTACAAAATAGCCTCCAATACACTACTCAACAAATTGGATGCAGTCTATCACAGTGCAATCCGTTTTGTCACCAAAGCCCCATATACTACCCACCATTGCGACCTGTACGCTCTCGTTGGCTGGCCCTCGCTTCATACTCGTCGCCAAACCCACTGGCTCCAGGTCATCTACAAGACCCTGCTAGGTAAAGTCCCCCCTTATCTCAGCTCGCTGGTCACCATAGCATCACCCACCTGTAGCACGCGCTCCAGCAGGTATATCTCTCTGGTCACCCCCAAAACAAATGATTTCTTTGGCCGCCTCTCCTTCCAGTTCTCTGCTGCCAATGACTGGAACGAACTACAAAAATCTCTGAAACTGGAAACACTTATCTCCCTCACTAGCTTTAAGCACCAACTGTCAGAGCAGCTCACAGATTACTGCACCTGTACATAGTCCACCTATAATTTAGCCCAAACAACTACCTCTTTCCCTACTGTATTTATTTTATTTATTAATTTATTTTGCTCCTTTGCACCCCATTATTTTTATTTCTACTTTGCACATTCTTCCACTGCAAATCTACCATTCCAGTGTTTTACTTGCTATATTGTATTTACTTTGCCACCATGGCCTTTTTTTTTTTGCCTTTACCTCCATTCTCACCTCATTTGCTCACATCGTATATAGACTTGTTTATACTGTATTATTGACTGTATGTTTGTTTTACTCCATGTGTAACTCTGTGTCGTTGTATGTGTCGAACTGCTTTGCTTTATCTTGGCCAGGTCGCAATTGTAAATGAGAACTTGTTCTCAACTTGCCTACCTGGTTAAATAAAGGTAAATTTAAAAAAAATTAAAAAAATATTGTAAAGTAAGGTAAAAATTTGTAGGAAACTACTACTAGCTATTAGCCTATTCTGGGGACAGTGGTTAGTTGTACTAAAATGTAGATAATACGTATGCTACGGTTCTATATGTTTTGCTCTATATTGCAAAGTAAGGCAAATATTTCACCTTGCGGAAAATGTCCTGTGGCTTCTCTCTATCCCCTTTCTCTCTCTCTCGCTACCGCTCTCTGTCCTCTTCATCCCTACCTTCCTCTCTCCGTCAAGCAGAGCCACTCAGCACTTTTACCTCAGCTAGAGAAATCATCATCATCAGCCACCGTGGGGTATCCAAACACCAGCCAAGGGGGTACTTTGATATTCTCTCCCTGACACTATAAGACCTGCGGCTCTCCCAAGGAGATGGGTGGAAACACCCCGCAGATTTGGAAGAACGAGGAAGTATATTAGTGGAACGGTTGAAGTGGAGGCGGCAAAGGAGGTGGGAGGGGAAGTTAGGGGAATCACTTATTACGAGAACGTCTTATATACGCTATACCCTGCACCTCAGTGTGCACTTTAAGTGCAGTTGATTTGGAGCCGCCTTGGATTCCATTAGAAACATCCAAGCTTCATTCAACCTCATTCTTATCAAGCCTCTATTCCCAGCACCCTTCAGTTCCCATCCAATACCTCCAGAGATGTGGTGATACACATCTAATGGACTCTAATCACGGCAACGGAGAGTTCTTATCAGTTTTTCTCCTTTAATTACATCAGTTCCCTACATCTCTCAATCTCTTTCTTGTTCTCTGTCTCTATTTCTCTGAGCAAACTTTATTTTTTCTATTACTTTTATGTGCCACATAGCTAATGAAAAATGTAGATGTCTTTGGTATTGACTGTCCACAGAGGTAAATGTGGTGTGAAATGTACACTGAGTATAATAAACATTAGGAACACCTTCGTAACATTGTGTCTGCAAAGGGGGTCCCCTTTTCAAACAGAACAGTCTCAGTTTGTCAGGCCATGGACTCTACAAGGTGTTGAAAGTGTTCCATTAGGATGCAGCGTTCCATTAGGATGCAGCGTTGCAGGTCTTGACACAAACCGGTGTGTCTGGCATCTTTTACCGTACCCTGTTCAAATGCATTTAAATATTTTGTGTTTCCCATTCATCCTCTGAATGACACACATACAGTACACAATCCACGTCTCAACTGTCTCAAGGTTTAAAAATCCTTATTTAACCTGTCTCCTCTCCTTCATCTACACCGATGTATCCACTGTTAAAGTGGATTTAACAAGTGACATCAATAAGGGATCATATCATTCAACTGGATTCACCTGGTCAGTCTACTGTATGTAACGGAAAGAGCAGGTGTTCTTAATGTTTTGTACAGTCAACGTATAAGGGTCTGGATGTGTCAGGGTTGAATCCATTTAAATTGAAACCAGTCGGTTCAGGAAGTGATTTCAATTTAAAATTCAGAAATGTATAACCTTGTGAAATATATATCTTTCTAGTTTTTCATTTATTGAAAAGTCATTGAAAATAAATGCCCTTTATTCAATTATTTAATTGGAATTTCAGTTTACTTCCTGAATTTCAGATTACAGTACTTCCCTGGTATGTGTTTGGGGGGACTGTAGTCTGTCTGTCTGTCTGTCTGTCTGTCTGTCTGTCTGTCTGTCTGTCTGTCTGTCTGTCTGTCTGTCTGTCTGTCTCTGTGTGTGTCTGTGTGAGTGTGTGAGTGTGTGTGTGTGTGTGTGTGTGTGTGTGTGTGTGTGTGTGTGTGTGTGTGTGTGTGTGTGTGTGTGTGTGTGTGTGTGTACTGTTTGTATGTGAATGAGTACTTCTTTGAAATCTCAATTAACCCCTGTATTCTTATACTCGCCTTATAACAGTCTTATATCAGTCTCATACCAGTCTTATAACACTCTTATAACACCTACCGTTCATGCCGTTATAGATGCTCCTGTGATGCGGTGACAGCTCTTCAGCGGTGGCCGGTCTCTTCTGTACCTCTCTCCCAGGGCTGCCGAACTTCATGTGGTCTGGACTCCCACTATACTGGTGCCTGTGAGTCTCTGGACTGCCCCCGGCTGACATCACACAGCCCTTCTCATGGTGCTGGTGCTCTGGCGTCCCCAACCCTAGATGTGCCTGTCTGGGCTCGGGGCTTCCACAGCAGCTACCGCCCCCGATGCTCCCCCTGTGGTGCCTCTGGTAGAGCTCCCCGGCGCTGCCGCCCTGACCCGACCCCAGGAGGTGCTGCTGTTTCTGGGAGAGAAGCAGGTCGGAGCTGTGGAGGTGGTGGTGCTTGGTGGATGGGTGCTGGGACTCGGGGCTCCGGCGTCCCACGTTGCGGCCGTACTTCTCTGGGCTGAGCCCCCGAATGGAACGGGCGCTATGGGTGTGGTCGGGCACCGAGATGGAGCCGCAGCGGGGCCGGCAGAGCTGGGGCATGGCGTAGGGATACTCCAGGCTGGTGCTACGGTGCCTGCCCTGGGGGTGAGGAGGTTCAGGGCTGGAGGGGATCTCACGTTCTCCACTCACACTGCCAGCCCGGGGCTTTTGGAGATGCTCCGGGCTCTCAGTTCCACCGCCCCCGAGGCTACCGGCGTGTGTAACCAGGTGGAGCTGCTTGTGGTGGGGGTGATCGGAGCTGTCGGCGCTCCCCGCGCTAGACGTACTACTACCATCCCCCACGTCCCTCATCAACAACCCTGTCCCGGGGACCAGCAACAAACTACTCTGGCTATCGATAGAATTCCTACACCCTCCTGCCACCCCCACCACACAACCTCCTCCTCCTACACCACCAATCCCCACCCCTCCACCACCTCCTCCTCCTCCTCCTCCACCTTTCTCCTCGTCGAGTAACAAACAGAGTTCTTTGAGATCCAGGTTCTCCCGGACCACCTCGTCCTGCCGCACCTCCAGCTCCTTGAGCTTCTGAAGGTACAACGTCACCTCCTTCCTCATGATGGAGGCGCTGTAGCGCCCCAGTCGCTGCCACTCCCTGGACACCCGCTTGCCCTTCTGACGGTCGTCATCCAGGAAGCAACACAGGTCCCTCAGCTCCCGGTTGTCCTCCTGCAGTTTCTGGTTGATGTCCTGAGGAGAGGAGAGGGGATGAGAGGAGTGGAGTGGAGAAAGAGAGGTGAGAAGTGTTCATTAGTGCTATTTTATTAATTCCCTCTTATCTAGGTCCTACTGGGGTCGAAATCTCTTATTCGAGGAAACCTCACTTTAATATCATGTCAATCAAAGACAGAGTCCAATAAAAATGAAATTCAGCTGCTCATAAACCTGTGTATCACATAAATATGGATGTGAAAATGTTGGATGTAAGAGTGGTAGAGGGCAAATAGGCCGTGAGTGAGCTGAGAGAGGGAGCCAGGGAGGGAGGGCAAGCAAAGCACCAGGCCAGAACATACCGCTCTCTCTCTCATTTGCAACATGACGGCATATTTGCCCAAAGTTCTCCACCTCCCCTAATTATCCATGATAACATACACCTCAGACCCTCCAGCACGTGTAGTTTAATTAGGTACCATGGTGCTTCGGGCTGGGCCTTTTGGGCCTGCTCTCTGAAGCAGCCAAGGATCCTTCCGCCATCCCCATGTGCTTCATCTCAGTCGCTCCTATCTCATTTTAATGAATCCCAGAGTATCGGAGTAGGATGTTAAATCAAGTTTATGTAGCTTGGAGAAATAATAAGATTATGCCAGGATTATTATTGCTAGTTACACTGCACCAAATATGATTTGGGAGAGAGAAGTCATATATTTGGGGAGTTTAATGAGTATTCTGGGTTAAATAGCTTTACTCTTGTAGGCTAGTAGAATTTTGTTGATGATATTCCAAGAGCAAGCATCAAGGTTGTGCCACAGGCCTACACACCCCAGCTCTTGCAGAGGAGATGAAGACTAAAGACAACAGGTGAGTGAGTGAGAAAGAGAGAAGAATGATGATGCCCTCTCACTCTGCTTTCTGATGGAAGATGATGGATGCACACACAAGTAGGCTCATGCACGCTCACAGATACATGCACAGGGAGGGGGAGAGAGATCTTGTCAAATGAAATGAACTTATATACATCCTGCCTCCATTTCATCATGTGGACAGCGGCGCCCTTTAAAGAACGCGCAAACTCAACCCCGAACACCCTCTCATGCTGTGCGCGCTCAGGTGCGCCAGTGCGGCCTCACCGCCGTTAACTATGATCTCATCTTTTTAGAAATGCCATGCGCGCCCATTCCTCACCTTCAGCCCTCTTATTTCGTTCAAGTGTAGCTGGAGGCTGCGATTGACCTCGCGGATCAGATTGCTGTGGTCCAGTATCACGCTCATTTTATCGGTTTCAGACCGCCGGAGCCGCCGCACCAAATCCTCTTTGGTCCACTTGAGAAGGTCCTCGTCCTGTATATTTGAGATGTCCTCCGCTGGACTTTCACTCTTTGTTATGGACAGCGAAAGCTGTGGCTGACTAGCTTTTTCCATCCCTACGGTTCCGTTGTCGGGAATACCGGCGACAACAGGCTTGAAATACAACTCAGAGGGCACTGACAGTCAACCTCCGCTCGCATCAGCCGCACAAGTCAAACTGATCCGGAATTACCGTTCGAAATCAAATCGCATAGTTGCCTGACACTTCAGCCCCCAAATGCAACAGCTGAGGACGCCGCCGACTCCCTCGTCCAACAGTGAAATATAGCCCTAGAAAAGGCTACGTGCAGCTATCTAACATCCCGAAACCCCGGCATGGATTATTTTTTAGTTCATGCAAGTTTGCACCTGAATGCATCCACATTTAGTCTCTTCCGTCCTGAAGTGAAGGGAGCTTCGGCGGGTAGCGGGTTGCTGATGCGCATCTCCCGCCTCTTGTAGCTGTACAGTCCAATACATAAGTGAGGAGGAACCGCTGTAGCATCGCCAGGCAAGTGCACTGCGCGTGAATAGAGGGAGAGAGCGTGACTGCAGTGATTAGCAGAACCTCCTCTCTCTCTCTCTCTCTCTCTCTCTCTCTCTCTCTCTATCTCTCACTCTCTCTCTCTCACTCTCTCTCTCTCTCTCTCTCTCTCTCAATTCAATTCAATTCAATTCAAGGGCTTTATTGGCATGGGAAACATGTGTTAACATTGCCAAAGCAAGTGAGGTAGACAACATACAAAGTGAAAATATAAAGTGAAAAACAACAAAAATTAACAGTAAACATTACACATACAGAGGTTTCAAAACAGTAAAGACATTACAAATGTCATATTATATATATATATACAGTGTTTTAACAATGTACAAATGGTTAAAGGACACAAGATAAAATAAATAAGCATAAATATGGGTTGTATTTACAATGGTGTGTGTTCTTCACTGGTTGCCCTTTTCTCGTGGCAACAGGTCACAAATCTTGCTGCTGTGATGGCACACTGTGGAATTTCACCCAGTAGATATGGGAGTTTTTCAAATTTGGATTTGTTTTCGAATTCTTTGTGGATCTGTGTAATCTGAGGGAAATATGTCTCTCTAATATGGTCATACATTGGGCAGGAGGTTAGGAAGTGCAGCTCAGTTTCCACCTCATTTTGTGGGCAGTGAGCACATAGCCTGTCTTCTCTTGAGAGCCATGTCTGCCTACGGCGGCCTTTCTCAATAGCAAGGCTATGCTCACTGAGTCTGTACATAGTCAAAGCTTTCCTTAATTTTGGGTCAGTCACAGTGGTCAGGTATTCTGCCGCTGTGTACTCTCTGTTTAGGGCCAAATAGCATTCTAGTTTGCTCTGTTTTTTTGTTAATTCTTTCCAATGTGTCAAGTAATTATCTTTTTGTTTTCTCATGATTTGGTTGGGTCTAATTGTGCTGTTGTCCTGGGGCTCTGTAGGGTGTGTTTGTGTTTGTGAACAGAGCCCCAGGACCAGCTTGCTTAGGGGACTCTTCTCCAGGTTCATCTCTCTGTAGGTGATGGCTTTGTTATGGAAGGTTTGTGAATCACTTCCTTTTAGGTGGTTGTAGAATTTAACGGCTCTTTTCTGGATTTTGATAATTAGTGGGTATCGGCCTAATTCTGCTCTGCATGCATTATTTGGTGTTCTACGTTGTACACGGAGGATATTTTTGCAGAATTCTGCGTGCAGAGTCTCAATTTGGTGTTTGTCCCATTTTGTGAAGTCTTGGTTGGTGAGCGGACCCCAGACCTCACAACCATAAAGGGCAATGGGCTCTATGACTGATTCAAGTATTTTTAGCCAAATCCTAATTGGTATGTTGAAATTTATGTTTCTTTTGATGGCATAGAATGCCCTTCTTGCCTTGTCTCTCAGATCGTTCACAGCTTTGTGGAAGTTACCTGTGGCGCTGATGTTTAGGCCAAGGTATGTATAGTTTTTTGTGTGCTCTAGGGCAACAGTGTCTAGATTGAATTTGTATTTGTGGTCCTGGTGACTGGACCTTTTTTGGAACACCATTATTTTGGTCTTACTGAGATTTACTGTCAGGGCCCAGGTCTGACAGAATCTGTGCATAAGATCTAGGTGCTGCTGTAGGCCCTCCTTGGTTGGTGACAGAAGCACCAGATCATCGGCAAACAGCAGACATTTGACTTCGGATTCTAGCAGGGGGAGGCCGGGTGCTGCAGACTTTTCTAGTGCCCGCGCCAATTCGTTGATATATATGTTGAAGAGGGTGGGGCTTAAACTGCATCCCTGTCTAACCCCACGACCCTGTGTGAAGAAATGTGTGTGTTTTTTGCCAATTTTAACCGCACACTTGTTGTTTGTGTACATGGATTTTATAATGTCGTATGTTTTACCCCCAACACCACTTTCCATCAGTTTGTATAGCAGACCCTCATGCCAGATTGAGTCGAAGGCTTTTTTGAAATCAACAAAGCATGAGAAGACTTTGCCTTTGTTTTGGTTTGTTTGGTTGTCAATTAGGGTGTGCAGGGTGAATACATGGTCTGTTGTACGGTAATTTGGTAAAAAGCCAATTTGACATTTGCTCAGTACATTGTTTTCATTGAGGAAATGTACGAGTCTGCTGTTAATAATAATGCAGAGGATTTTCCCAAGGTTACTGTTGACACATATTCCACGGTAGTTATTGGGGTCAAATTTGTCTCCACTTTTGTGGATTGGGGTGATCAGTCCTTGGTTCCAAATATTGGGGAAGATGCCAGAGCTAAGTATGATGTTAAAGAGTTTTAGTATAGCCAATTGGAATTTGTTGTCTGTATATTTGATCATTTCATTGAGGATACCATCAACACCACAGGCCTTTTTGGGTTGGAGGGTTTTTATTTTGTCCTGTAACTCATTCAATGTAATTGGATAATCCAGTGGGTTCTGGTAGTCTTTAATAGATGATTCTAAGATCTGTATTTGATCATGTATATGTTTTTGCTCTTTATTCTTTGTTATAGAGCCAAAGAGATTGGAGAAGTGGTTTACCCATACATCTCCATTTTGGATAGATAATTCTTCTTGTTGTTGTTTGTTTAGTGTTTTCCAATTTTCCCAGAAGTGGTTAGAGTCTATGGATTCTTCAATTGCATTGAGCTGATTTCTGACATGCTGTTCCTTCTTTTTCCGTAGTGTATTTCTGTATTGTTTTAGTGATTCACCATAGTGAAGGCGTAGACTCAGGTTTTCCGGGTCTCTATGTTTTTGGTTGGACAGGTTTCTCAATTTCTTTCTTAGATTTTTGCATTCTTCATCAAACCATTTGTCATTATTGTTAATTTTCTTCGGTTTTCTATTTGAGATTTTTAGATTTGATAGGGAAGCTGAGAGGTCAAATATACTGTTAAGATTTTCTACTGCCAAGTTTACACCTTCACTATTACAGCGGAACGTTTTACCCAGGAAATTGTCTAAAAGGGATTGAATTTGTTGTTGCCTAATTGTTTTTTGGTAGGTTTCCAAACTGCATTCCTTCCATCTATAGCATTTCTTAATGTTACTCAGTTCCTTTGGCTTTGATGCCTCATGATTGATTATTGCTCTGTTTAAGTAGACTGTGATTTTGCTGTGGTCTGATAGGGGTGTCAGTGGGCTGACTGTGAACGCTCTGAGAGACTCTGGGTTGAGGTCGGTGATAAAGTAGTCTACAGTACTACTGCCAAGAGATGAGCTATAGGTGTACCTACCATAGGAGTCCCCTCGAAGCCTACCGTTGACTATGTACATACCCAGCGTGCGACAGAGCTGCAGGAGTTGTGACCCGTTTTTGTTGGTTATGTTGTCATAGTTGTGCCTAGGGGGGCATATGTGGGAGGGAATGCTGTCACCTCCAGGCAGGTGTTTGTCCCCCTGTGTGCTTAGGGTGTCAGGTTCTTGTCCGGTTCTGGCATTTAGGTCGCCACAGACTAGTACATGTCCCTGGGCCTGGAAATGATTGATTTCCCCCTCCAGGATGGAGAAGCTGTCTTCATTAAAATATGGGGATTCTAGTGGGGGGATATAGGTAGCACACAGGAGGACATTTTTCTCTGTTAGGATAATTTCCTTTTGAATTTCTAGCCAAATGTAAAATGTTCCTGTTTTGATTAATTTAATGGAGTGAGTTAGGTCTGCTCTATACCAAATTAGCATACCCCCTGAGTCCCTTCCCTGTTTCACACCTGGTAGTTTGGTGGATGGGACTACCAGCTCTCTGTAACCTAGAGGGCAACCAGTGGGTCCGTCTCCTCTATACCAGGTTTCTTGCAGGATGACAATGTCTGTATTACCGATTTCTTTGGTGAAGTCCGGGTTTCTGCTCTTTAGGCCAAAGGCAGATGACCTCAGGCCTTGGATATTCCATGATAATATAGTGAAGGCTTTTTGTTCCATAGAGTGTCCAATGTTGTTGGTCGTGGTTTGGCCTCAGGCCAGTAAGTGTGAGCAGAGCCTGCTGAGCATCTGGTACATGCCATTGGCTTCGGCGAGTGTGAGAGTGGGGGTTGGGACTGTTTGCCCGCTCACTACCTGGGCGTATGTGTGGCTTCCATGTTGAGGCCCTCTTTGCGGGGGTGGGGTGCATGGGGTGGGCAGGAGTGGCATAGGTCTGACCTGGGTGGGCCTAAATGGGGTGTGGGCATGGTTGACGTGGGGGGGTGTTGATTGGTTGGGGTGGGGGTGTGGATGTGTCTGGGTGTACTGTGGTCTGGATGTAATTCCTCTTGGCGTGGGTCCTCTATGTGTAGGTCCAGGGGGGGGTCCTGCAGATCTGGGAGGGTGTCTCGCTGGTCTGGATGGGGTGTCTATTGATCTGTTGCTCCTGTGTGAAGTGTTGGGGATACGTTTGAGAGCGATGTCCTTTAGAGTTCGGGCAAAGGTGGGCACTGCTGCCTTGTAGAGGTGGACCTGGTCATAGAGGCTGTTCAAGTCCAGGGTGGAGTGGTGGGCCAGGAAAACGTTTGGTTTTGAGGCACAGTCACGGGAAATACTTGCATTTACCCGCTGTATTGTGGCAGGGTGGAAGTCTTTTCGTGGTAGCAGGGTGGAGATAACCACTTGTGCGTTGGGGAAAGTAGAAGAAGCCTTTTCAATCACTCTCTTCAGTGCTGTGGCCACTCTTTCCTGCAGTGCTCTCAGGTCGTTTGTGCCTGTGTGTATTATTATGTGGCTGGGTGAGCCTAGTTTGGCCTCAGACAGAAGGTCGAGGGCACGCTGGGTGTTTGGACACCAGAGTTTAGACACACTGTGTTTGGGAAAAAGTTTTTTTTCTTCTATATATTTCCCATTTGAGTCCATAAGTAGTACAATCTGTGTCTTGTGTTTGTCCTCAGTGGGTGTGGGGGGGTTGTCAAAAGGGCTATCAGGGTGGCTGACAGGGGGGGTGCTCAGAGGGGGTGAGAGCCTCTGGGCTTGGGGTTCTTCATTTGTCTGTTCTGCTGTGATTTCGACTCTATGGTCAGGGTCTGGTGTGGACTGTTCTGCTGTGGTGTCGACTCTATGTTCAGGGTCTGGTGTGGACTGTTCTGCTGTGGTGTCGAGACTTTTGTTGGGTGCTGAAGTGGGCTGTTCTGCTGGCTTCTCTGTGGGGGTGGCCACCTCTCTAGTGGGTTGTTCTCTGTCACACGCCGTCCCCATCAACTTCTCCTCCATCCCCCTCAACCTCTCCTCCACCAGCAGTCTGATACTCTCCTCTAGTGCTCTGTTCTGCTCCTCTTTCTCCTGTTGTATTTGTCTCACCACTGTCCAAAGTGCAGATATGTCTCTGTCCACCTCCAGCTCTCCGGGTCTGGTTAAGGGGCTGTTGTTGTGCTGGACTGTTGTCTGGGTCTGCGCTGACTGAAGTGTAATCACCTGCTGTTCCAGCTCCACCTGTCTTACCTCCAGCTGGGTGAATTTGTCCTTCATTTCAATGAGGGAGTGGTAATCTGTGCTGGGAGGTTGACTCTCCACTGGGGGTTGCTCATCTGTGGGGTTACATAATGAAGAGGTCTGGTCTGACCCGCTCTGTGTGGGGGTATCATTATCAAGGCAGAGCTTCTCCTGCTGGGCTAATTCTTTGATTAGGTGAAAGTCCAGCTGAAACTGTTTGTGGTTATTCTGTACCATTACTGATCCGGATTTATAGATATTTATATTACTTAACTCAGAGTCCTCGTTATCAAGTATTCTGAGTTTCCACCCCTCGTTAATCCCCCCTCTCGTAACAAAGGGGTAGTGTGCTAATATAGCACTGTGCCATGCCAGGGGATGGTTTGTGTGGAAGATGAGGTTGCTGATGTTCCCATTTTTGTAATAGTCAGCAAAAAGTGTCTCTTGATTTTCCATAAGGAGCTTCTTCTTGTGGTCTTTTCTTGCCTTATCATTCTTTACATGCAAAGGGTACTGTATTTTAATTACCTCTGAACAGCGGGAGGGAGCTTCTAAGGCCTCTCCATTTGGTTGGGGTAGACTGTGTGACTCTCCTGCCATTGTTGGGCTAATGGGCTTTGACACCTCTCACTTGACACGTCAGTGCTAGTTGAAGCTGTATCAAGCTTGGCAGAATTATGTTAGAATTCAGTCCTTATAAAGTAATGTTGTGTATTTTTCTTCTTGGCTTTTGGAAATAAAATATTGTTTCAGACTAAACATTACTCACTCAGTTACAGGTTGGATGGTGTTTTCAGGTTTCTGTTGTTTTCCAGAGAATTTGCTGTATAGGGTAAAAAATCCTTGGTTGTTGTGAACTTTCCAGGTGATTCCGTAATTCCGTCCAAAATGAGGTTGTAGGTTTTAAGTTTTGATTTGAAGTAGGGGTTATGTTGAAGAGGGTAGAATCCAGTATGTGTTCCTGACAAAAAATCCAAGTTTATCTAACTCCTAACCTATCTTTTTTAAAGAAAATGCTGAAAAATGCAGGAGCTCTGATCCTGACCTCTGCTCTGCCTCTCTCTCTCTCTCTCTCTCTCTCTCCATCCAAGTGTCTCCATCAAATGATGCGAGGGTGATGGGTATGCTTTGGTACCCAGCGCCATCTACAGATCAAAAGCCACGGGCAACAGCATTTCGTCATCTTTTTTTATGGGCCTATCATAAATTCAGGACATCATTTCCCATGATCCTCGTGTGCGTGCTTGTATCCCACGTCATGGACACGAGGGCCAGAATATATAGTAACACGTCATTCTACTGAAGTAGAGGACCACCGGCCGGGAGTTGCCCCCTCAGGTTCTTCGCTCTCTCATTCTGTTTGCGCATCGGTATTTATCACCTAAATGCTGATCCGATTTATTACAGTATAATATTTATTTACCTTCGTCTGGATTTCCAACCGGATCTGTATAAAAGGTATGGTTCTCCGTCTGATCTGCCTGCATCAATTTGATGAAAAGTGTCTAGCTAGGCCATTCTGTTTGCGTTCGTCCAGAAAAAAAAGCCGACTAAAACCTGGGTTAGTCCGTTAGCAAGGCTAGCCTAGTTAACATGTATCGTTAATATAACTTGCATGATCGTGTTTTATATCAAGTTTACATTAGAAACACTCCCGGAATTTGATAAAATGCTAACTAACGTTACCTAAGATTTCGATTTTTCTAGCTAACGTCAACTAGAACCTGTCGCTAACTAGCTTGTTGTTGCTACTAGCATCCGCCTCCTTTCAGGAAGGCATCTCTACCAGGGACGAGATCCTAAAATGTGATTTGTGATACCTGTCTAACCATTTAACTACTACAACATGCTTGTAGTTAAATGTTGCCAAGATGATCATCATTTGGTTCCTAGTAATGGCCAGTAATAGCTAAGATGGGCCAGTATATTGCATAGCTAGAAGACACAGCTAGTCTGTCCATGTAAGCACTCCGTTCTGTAATCAATGGATCGATGCTACTTCGAGTGAAGGGTCCTGTAGGCCAGCTGTCAATCACCTGGTAGAGCTGTTTGACGCAGAGGGTTCCCCTGAATGAGAGAGTGGAGAGGTGCGCGTTCATTTTGGTTCATATCTGAATTTGATAGCTGAAGTGAACTATGGTTTGGAACAGACAGTTCTGTCTTGATAAGTGTGTCAGAAGACCTTCAAGTGGTGGTGGTCTGTTCCATAACATTACATGGAATTGCATTACAAGGAAACGTTCCATAACATTCCATAACCCTGTGTTTTGTGCAATCATGTGACATGCCTGTATTTTTACCAAATTGCAGCTTTAATGCTTTTCCATTGAACTCAAAATGTCCCCTTTTCTTTTCATGTCAGACGTTCCAATGCCATCATCAGACAATTTATTAAATGTTTTGTGTATTTCTCATTTCTAGATAAGATCAGATTTTTAAAAATGTACAGGACTTCCAAAGCTATAGACATCTGGTTACTGCCGTTCATACCTACCGAGGCATATAAGCCCAAGTCTCACTCGTCACTGAAATGTTACGTAGTTGAAATAGGTGTGACCAACATTTATGTAGGATTCAAAATTAGCCCAGGTATTCTTAAGTATCAAAACGTGCCAAGCAGGTTTTGATGACGAACATCATCGTCATCCATATTCCACATAGGCCTCCACCTATGAACTTGGAACAAAGCCATGGAAAGATTGAAAAGTGAGCGTAGTTCACACCGAACTCCAGACTCAAACAGCTCTCGGAGAAGCTAAGACAGACTACCTGCCCTTTGCTAGAGCTAGTTTAGCTATCGGACTAACTTCTCTCCATATTTATTTAACCTTTTATTTAACCAGACAAGTTTATTAAGAATCTCTTCACTTTCTTTCCCATTGAAGTTGCCATGGCGACATACCAGGAGTTTATCCAACAGAATGAGGATCGGGACGGCGTGCGTTTTAGCTGGAACCTGTGGCCCTCGAGCAGGCTGGAAGCTACCCGGCTGGTAGTGCCTGTCTCCTGCCTCTTCACCCCACTCAAGGAGAGGCCAGACCTGCCACCGGTGCAGTACGAACCGGTCCTCTGTAGCAGGGCCAACTGCAAGGCCGTACTAAACCCGCTATGGTGAGTATTTGAGGAGTTGAGGTGAATGTTGCTGTTTTAGGCTGAGCGAGTGTTTTTTAATTGTTGCTTGTTGATGTTTTTACAAGCACTTAGCTAAAAGCTAAGCTATGTCCAACGACTTACATGGCATCTCTTTGTTTTCAACTTCAGCATTTTATTCTTCTGAGAACTTACGTCTCGGGTGAAGGGAAGAGTAGGAGAAGAAAGGGATCATCAACTAAGTTTTTAATATCTTTAGGAATGCTTAGGTGTAGCTACAATCACTCAGGGAACGCCTCAGGCTAGGTGACAGGTTTGTTTGACTGCTGCTGTACACTGTATCCAAGTAGCTCTGTCTTTCCCCCCCCTTTGTAGCCAAGTTGACTACAGAGCCAAAATATGGGCGTGCAACTTCTGCTTCCAAAGAAACCCAGTGAGTACACCACAATGGACTAAACTGAGCTGTCGGACCAAACACTATTCCACCATAGAATATTCGAGGCGCATAATGTACCATTTAGACCTATAATAATAGTCATATCTGTAGGCAGACTACATACATTCCTGTGTTTATGCTAGTCATATTCCACAAAGGAACACAGCTGGTGGTAATTGGAATATTTTTAAAGTGGCCTGTCTACATTTCTTTAGCAGGTGAAGCTAACCACTTTTGTCTTCTCGTTCTCTCCTTCACAGTTCCCCCCGTCATACGCCGGCATATCGGACGTAAACCAGCCGGCTGAGCTCATGCCACAGTTCTCAACCATTGAGTACATAGTGCAGGTAAACGCGTACAGTTCTACATGGAGATCACTGAACTCTGAACTTTGCACATAGACACTATGTTCTGTACACGTGCCTGGCTTTGTAGTTGCACATCTCAACCCACAGAATTGCTTCATCAAATATGGATGTTTCTTTAATCCTCAAGTTGAGTTACCAGCCACAAAGAATGTACTGGAAAATGTGCACACCACATGACATTATCACTTTTAAGTTGATAATTTCTTTAGACATTCTTTGTCTTTGCTGTTAATTGTAATGGACGTTGTCAATTTACAAAGTGACATCGGGTTACAAAAGTCACCTGACCTCAAAGTGTATCACATGTCATGTGACACCATCCCAAGAACTCAAAACACTGCAACATAGAAAAACCATGTCAACTCAAAACTAAAGACCTCAGCACTTTGTTTCTGTGAAATAACATCTCCAATCCCGTCTCTGCCACCAATGTAGCGCGGCCCCCCGAACCCCCTCATCTTCCTGTACGTGGTGGACACGTGTCTGGAGGAGGAGGACCTGCAGGCCCTGAAGGAGTCCCTGCAGATGTCCCTGTCTCTGCTGCCCCCCAACGCCCTGGTAGGCCTCATCACCTTCGGACGTATGGTGCAGGTCCACGAGCTGAGCTGCGAGGGCATTGCAAAGAGCTACGTGTTCAGAGGAACCAAGGAGCTTTCCTCCAAACAGATCCAGGTCAGTCAGTAACTGTTACATACGGGAAGGCAAGTAGTCTTGAAAATGTTTTCATTAGTTTTGGGAAAAGATCTGGATTTAGTTGTACTAAGATGACTGTAATATGACGACAACCGCGGGCCGCATTAAATCTTTCACGGACCGCATTTGGCCCGAGGGCCGTATGTTTGAGACCTCTGATCTAGGTCAAAGTCTGCTTTGTCCATAGAAATAGAATAGGATCTTTGTGGTCGTTTGTCATATGATCATGTCTAGGTGTCCTTGTATCAATTGGAAATTAAATGACAATAAAACAGTCAAATGGGGACAGGATACAGGTCAAAGACAGCCATTTGTCACAAGATAGGATAAGAAGATATGATTGGCTCTTTGGGATGGTTCTGAATGACAAATAATGGGTCTATGCCACTGCAGGGGTAGTGTTTCATACAGATTAAAAGCCCTAGGGTCCTACCACCCAGAAACAGAGCGTTAGTCCTATACAGCCGACAGGGAACATTCCCTTAGTCTGTCATGTGATATTCAAAAACATTGTCAGAGGTACTTTGAAATACAGTATTGTATATGATATTGTGTACAGTCAGAGCGTTAGGCCTATATAGAATATAGTCAAGAGACTTGTCAGGCCAAGATAAACTCTTAGGCTGCCATGCAATATTCCACAATACCATTGTTGAAAGTCCATGAGAACTCATAGCTCTCTTTCTCTCTTTCAGGAGATGCTAGGCCTGACGAACCCATCGGCATCTGGGCCTCAGGGTCGTCCCGCGGCCCCTCAGGATCCAGCCGTCACCTGTCGGTTCCTGCAGCCGGTCCATAAGGTAGACATGAACCTGACAGACCTGTTGGGAGAGCTGCAGAGAGATCCCTGGCCTGTACCACAGGGGAAGAGACCACTGCGGTCTACTGGAATAGCACTGTCCATCGCCGTGGGCCTGCTGGAGGTAATAACAGTTACATAAGCGTGCATACACACACACATACACAAACACACTATGTACACATTTTGTGCGGTGTACCAATAACCTGATTCTATGTCGTCAACATAGACAACTGCCCTTCAAAACTAAATTGAACCTTACCCTCTCTGACATGTCACAGGTTTCCACTAACATTTGACAAACTTTCTCTCTCACACACACACACACACACACACAGACATTATCTCTTCAGTTAGGTCTGCCAATAGTACCACTCGTACTTTCTGAGGTCAAAGGTCAGCTTCTTTCTTTTTGCTTTATTGCTCCCTCTCTCTCTCCACTATCCTCTCTTCCTCTTTCTGGTAACACAACTAACATGCTGTAGGTACATGTTAGAACAGCTGTGTTCCCTGCTGTCCGGTCCTCTGGTGCTGATGTCTACTGATAATGTCATGATTAGAGAAAAACATCTGAAGTCTGACTTCACCCATTCTGATGGTTCTAACGGTGAACTTCCCCTTAAGGTGCTTTTGGGAAACCGGCCTCTGGTCTGTATGGTAACTTAATAGGAATGAGTTTCTTTAAGGAATATCGGTAGTTTGGTGAATCCTTACGGTGCCTGAGGGTGCATTTGCATACAATGTCACAGTCAAGTCACTTGGGATGTCACTGTAATGGGGAAATGATTCAGTTTAGAGTAATTAACATGAGGCTTAGCGTATGTTTTCCCTTCATGTAATACACAGTATATCCCGTGTTCTGTTTGGGACGGTCATTTGTGTACGGGTTGGCGGTCACTAGACTTGATAGTGAATGTTCTGGATCGTTGTCATATCTGATGGTGATGCCAGACTGGAGGTAGAAGGACACAGGACACTGATTGTTAATGTGTTCTGTGACACTGTGATTCCGTAGCGGCTGAGGTTGTGACTTCCTACAAGGGGGTGGGTTTTTCCAGAGCATTGGTGCTGTGAGATTAGAATGTAGGGGTTACAGAAAGACATTTTCTCTGCTTCTGTTCTGGAGGTGTCTCCCTGTTCCAACTTCTTAAAACCGACGGGATTTAGATTGCTGTTTTCAACGATTGCTGTCATTATTGTTCACCTGGAGATTCCCAATACATTCAGTTATATCATACTACAGTTAAATCAGACTACAGTTATATCATACTACAGGTAAATCATACTACAGTTAAATCAGACTAGTTATATCAGACTACAGTTATATCAGACTACAGTTATATCAGACTGCAGTTATATCAGACTGCAGTTATATCAGACTACAGTTATATCATACTACAGTTATATCAGACTAGTTATATCAGACTACAGTTATATCAGACTACAGTTATATCAGACTACAGTTATATCAGACTGCAGTTATATCAGACTGCAGTTATATCAGACTGCAGTTATATCAGACTGCAGTTATATCAGACTACAGTTATATCAGACTACAATTATATCAGACTACAATTATATCAGACTACAGTTATATCAGACTACAGTTACAGTGCCTTGCGAAAGTATTCGGCCCCCTTGAACTTTGCGACCTTTTGCCACATTTCAGGCTTCAAACATAAAGATATAAAACTGTATTTTTTTGTGAAGAATCAACAACAAGTGGGACACAATCATGAAGTGGAAAGACATTTATTGGATATTTCAAACTTTTTTAATAAATCAACTGAAAAATTGGGCGTGCAAAATTATTCAGCCCCCTTAAGTTAATACTTTGTAGCGCCACCTTTTGCTGCGATTACAGCTGTAAGTCGCTTGGGGTATGTCTCTATCAGTTTTGCACATCGAGAGACTGAAATGTTTTCCCATTCCTCCTTGCAAAACAGCTCGAGCTCAGTGAGGTTGGATGGAGATCATTTGTGAACAGCAGTTTTCAGTTCTTTCCACAGATTCTCGATTGGATTCAGGTCTGGACTTTGACTTGGCCATTCTAACACCTGGATATGTTAATTTTTGAACCATTCCATTGTAGATTTTGCTTTATGTTTTGGATCATTGTCTTGTTGGAAGACAAATCTCCGTCCCAGTCTCAGGTCTTTTGCAGACTCCATCAGGTTTTCTTCCAGAATGGTCCTGTATTTGGCTCCATCCAACTTCCCATCAATTTTAACCATCTTCCCTGTCCCTGCTGAAGAAAAGCAGGCCCAAACCATGATGCTGCCACCACCATGTTTGACAGTGGGGATGGTGTGTTCAGCTGTGTTGCTTTTACGCCAAACATAACGTTTTGCATTGTTGCCAAAAAGTTCAATTTTGGTTTCATCTGACCAGAGCACCTTCTTCCACATGTTTGGTGTGTCTCCCAGGTGGCTTGTGGCAAACTTTAAACGACACTTTTTATGGATATCTTTAAGAAATGGCTTTCTTCTTGCCACTCTTCCATAAAGGCCAGATTTGTGCAATATACGACTGATTGTTGTCCTATGGACAGAGTCTCCCACCTCAGCTGTAGATCTCTGCAGTTCATCCAGAGTGATCATGGGCCTCTTGGCTGAATCTCTGATCAGTCTTCTCCTTGTATGAGCTGAAAGTTTAGAGGGACGGCCAGGTCTTGGTAGATTTGCAGTGGTCTGATACTCCTTCCATTTCAATATTATCGCTTGCACAGTGCTCCTTGGGATGTTTAAAGCTTGGGAAATCTTGTTGTATCCAAATCCGGCTTTAAACTTCTTCACAACAGTATCTCGGACCTGCCTGGTGTGTTCCTTGTTCTTCATGATGCTCTCTGCGCTTTTAACGGACCTATGAGACTATCACAGTGCAGGTGCATTTATACGGAGACTTGATTACACACAGGTGGATTGTATTTATCATCATTAGTCATTTAGGTCAACATTGGATCATTCAGAGATCCTCACTGAACTTCTGGAGAGAGTTTGCTGCACTGAAAGTAAAGGGGCTGAATAATTTTGCACGCCCAATTTTTCAGTTTTTGATATGTTAAAAAAGTTTGAAATATCCAATAAATGTCGTTCCACTTCATGATTGTGTCCCACTTGTTGTTGATTCTTCACAAAAAAATACAGTTTTATATCTTTATGTTTGAAGCCTGAAATGTGGCAAAAGGTCGCAAAGTTCAAGGGGGCCGAATACTTTCGCAAGGCACTGTATATCAGACTACAGTTATATCAGACTACAGTTATATCAGACTACAGTTATATCAGACTACAGTTATATCAGACTACAGTTAAATCATACTACAGTTAAATCATACTACAGTTAAATCATACTACAGTTATATCATACTACAGTTATATCATACTACAGTTATATCATACTACAGTTATATCAGACTACAGTTATATCAGACTACAGTTATATCAGACTACAGTTATATCAGACTACAGTTATATCAGACTACAGTTATATCAGACTACAGTTAAATCATACTACAGTTATATCATACTACAGTTATATCATACTACAGTTATATCATACTACAGTTATATCAGACTACAGTTATATCAGACTACAGTTATATCAGACTACAGTTATATCATACTACAGTTATATCATACTACAGTTAAATCAGACTACAGTTATATCATACTACAGTTATATCATACTACAGTTATATCATACTACAGTTATATCAGACTACAGTTATATCAGACTACAGTTATATCAGACTACAGTTATATCAGACTGCAGTTATATCATACTACAGTTATCATACTACAGTTATATCATACTACAGTTATATCATACTACAGTTATATCAGACTACAGTTATATCATACTACAGTTATATCATACTACAGTTATAATATACTACAGTTATATCAGACTACAGTTAAATCATACTACAGTTATATCAGACTACAATTATATCATACTACAGTTAAATCATACTACAGTTAAATCATACTACAGTTAAATCATACTACAGTTAAATCATACTACAGTTAAATCATACTACAGTTAAATCATACTACAGTTATATCATACTACAGTTATATCAGACTACAGTTAAATCATACTACAGTTAAATCATACTACAGTTATATCAGACTACAATTATATCATACTACAGTTAAATCATACTACAGTTATATCAGACTACAGTTAAATCAGACTACAGTTAAATCAGACTACAGTTAAATCATACTACAGTTAAATCATACTACAGTTATATCATACTACAGTTAAATCAGACTACAGTTAAATCAGACTACAGTTAAATCAGACTACAGTTAAATCAGACTACAGTTAAATCAGACTACAGTTAAATCAGACTACAGTTAAATCAGACTACAGTTCAATCAGACTACAGTTCAATCAGACTACAGTTATATCAGACTACAGTTATATCAGACTACAGTTAAATCAGACTACAGTTAAATCAGACTACAGTTAAATCAGACTACAGTTAAATCAGACTACAGTTAAATCAGACTACAGTTAAATCATACTACAGTTATATCATACTACAGTTATATCATACTACAGTTATATCATACTACAGTTATATCAGACTGCAGTTATATCAGACTGCAGTTATATCATACTACAGTTATCATACTACAGTTATATCATACTACAGTTATATCATACTACAGTTATATCAGACTACAGTTATATCAGACTACAGTTATATCAGACTACAGTTATATCATACTACAGTTATATCATACTACAGTTATATCAGACTACAGTTAAATCATACTACAGTTAAATCATACTACAGTTAAATCATACTACAGTTAAATCATACTACAGTTAAATCATACTACAGTTATATCAGACTACAGTTATATCAGACTACAGTTATATCAGACTACAGTTCAATCAGACTACAGTTCAATCAGACTAGTTATATCAGACTACAGTTATATCAGACTACAGTTAGATCAGACTACAGTTAAATCAGACTACAGTTATATCAGACTACAGTTAAATCAGACTACAGTTATATCATACTACAGTTATATCATACTACAGTTATATCAGACTACAGTTATATCAGACTACAGTTAAATCAGACTACAGTTATATCAGACTACAGTTAAATCAGACTACAGTTATATCAGACTACAGTTAAATCATACTACAGTTATATCATACTACAGTTATATCATACTACAGTTATATCATACTACAGTTATATCAGACTACAGTTATATCAGACTACAGTTATATCAGACTACAGTTATATCAGACTGCAGTTATATCATACTACAGTTATCATACTACAGTTATATCATACTACAGTTATATCATACTACAGTTATATCAGACTACAGTTATATCATACTACAGTTATATCATACTACAGTTATATCAGACTACAGTTAAATCATACTACAGTTAAATCATACTACAGTTAAATCATACTACAGTTAAATCATACTACAGTTAAATCATACTACAGTTATATCAGACTACAGTTATATCAGACTACAGTTATATCAGACTACAGTTATATCAGACTACAGTTATATCAGACTACAGTTATATCAGACTACAGTTATATCAGAATACAGTTAAATCAGACTACAGTTAAATCAGACTACAGTTATATCAGACTACAGTTATATCATACTACAGTTATATCAGACTACAGTTATATCAGACTACAGTTATATCAGACAACAATAACCTAATGGCAGCTTCTGTGTTGGCAGTCACATCTCAGTCAGAAATGCCATATTTATGGTTGAATTAATCAAATAAATAAATCACATCTTGACCATACTGACCATAGCCACCGACTTTCCACCCCCAGGGTACGTTTCCCAACACAGGGGCCCGTGTGATGATGTTCATGGGCGGACCCCCCACCCAGGGCCCCGGGATGGTGGTGGGAGACGAACTCAAGACCCCCATCCGCTCCTGGCATGACATCACCAAGGACAACGCACGGCATCTGAAGAAAGCCACCAAGGTAAGTCCAAGACTAACAGTATGGATAGCGTAGAATGGATAGCGTAGAATTCACAGGAGGTTGGTGGCACCTTAATTGGGGAGGACGGGCTCGTGGTAATGGCTGGAACTTTATAGGTAGAATGGTATCAAATACATCAACAAATGGTTTCCATGTGTTTGATGCCATTCCCTTCTCTCTATTCCAGACATTATTATGAGCCGTCCTCCCCTTTGCAGCCTCCACTGTTGCAATTTTGTTTTACCATGCTGCGCGACACTCCTTAACACGGCAACAAAAACTAATAACAATGGTGTTGGGGTGGCTAGTGGCACTGTTTCCCTCTACTCCGGATTCCATCTTTAAGACTACGCTAGTTTTTAGAGCTAAGATGGATGAAACAACTTAAGCGATTTTTGTCTTAATGTAGTTTAGCTTAATTATTTTTCTTTCACTCACGTCAAGCTCTCGCGATGTCAAATATTTTGCTCAAGTTTGCGCTCTCTTCTCTCTCCATACTTCTTCTGTTGAGGTATGTTCATGGAAACCGATGCTCCAAAGAGTTCTCAAGGTGCTACCCAGCACTGTTTGTATATGTTGCAAACGCTTCCCTTGTTTTGTTTTATTCAGTACTACGACGCCTTGGCGAACCGTGCGGCAGTGAACGGCCACAGTATTGACATCTACGCCTGTGCCTTGGATCAGACCGGACTTCTAGAGATGAAATGTTTATCCAACCTCACTGGGTTAGTACCAGTCTCAGACGACCTACGACTGACCTGTATCCTGTCTTCACCTGATTTCCCCTAGTTGTGCTGAATCCCTCATGTCCCTGGTGATTTGAGAACTGTCTACTGAAGCTTTTTATTTGATCTGAATAAGAAATACCTTTTGTACAATTCCTCTACATTCGATAGAATGACTTTTCCAGAGACTTCATCCTCACTAGCTCATTGACTTTTCGTTTTGTATTTATATTCGAATTATGCTGCTGAATATTCATGTTTTTTTCCCTCCCGGTTTCCGTCCTCTCAGAGGTCACATAGCGATGGGCGACTCCTTCAACACCTCTCTGTTCAAGCAGACCTTCCAGAGGGTGTTCAGTAAGGACCACAACGGAGAGTTCCGCATGGCCTTCGGAGGCACTCTGGAAGTCAGTACGTCCAGGGAGCTGAAGGTATCGGGGGCCATCGGGCCCTGTGTCTCCCTCAAAGCTAAGGGACCGTGTATATCAGAGAACGTGAGTCTTTCAGGCCCACACAGAATCCAAATAGGGTTTTAAAAATATTTTAAAAATCCAGAAACGGTCCCAAAATTCCCAGCTTTTCCAGAATTTCAGGAATGTTTTGCGGGAATTGGTCAACCTTATATTCTAATGGCATTTTCCCCACTGGAAGTGAATTGGGAAGCTGTTTTTCATTGACTTCAATGGCCCTTTGTCTCTGTTACAGGAGGTCGGTGTTGGAGGAACAACGCAGTGGAAAATCTGCAGTCTCAGTCCCTCCACGACGTTGGCCTTGTACTTCGAGGTCGTCAATCAGGTGAACACACTTCCCTTTGATCAAACACCTCAGTGATTCCTTAGGACGTGGTTTTTAGTATTCAAACAACAGGATGTTTAGCGATATTAAATGTACTCCTATCCTAACTTTTGTAGTTATATTTTCTCTGTGCAGCACAATGCCCCAATCCCTCAGGGTGGTAGAGGAGCGGTCCAGTTTGTCACCCAGTACCAACACTCCAACACCCAGAGGAGGATCAGGGTTACCACCGTCGCCAGGAAGTAAGTCTTCTCTCTCGCTTTGGAACAGTAAACAGGAAGTGGATTTGCAGAACTGCTACATCGTTCTTGACTGAAGTGTGACTGAACTGACAGCCCGTACAATATATATATGCAAGACTCTGCATTTTGTACACGTTGCATTTCTCACATTGTCTTTAAGCAGTGAGTTACCACAAAGTCAATATTGGCTGTACAAATGAGGATGTTGACATTCGCCCTATCCTGTTAAATGACTGGAAGTGGACGTGCAGCCTAGACACGTGCGTCAGTCTCGCCCTGCCCCTAACCTGTCCACTCCCTCTTTCTCCCTCCATCCAGTTGGGCCGACGCCCAGTCCCAGATCCAGCACATCGAGTCGTCCTTCGACCAGGAGGCGTCGGCGGTCATCATGGCCAGGCTGGGCGTGTTCAGGGCCGAGTCGGAAGAGGGGCCGGACGTCCTGCGCTGGCTGGACAGACAGCTCATTCGCCTGGTGAGTGACAACTAGGCTGACCAATGTGTGACAGGCTTTGTAATCTCATTGGGCATTGGTCCCACCTTGGCTATTCCAAGAGACTCGCCTGTTGTTCTTCACATAGCTGAATGTATGCAGGACTTGTGGGTGATTGTGGATAGAAGAATCCTTTGTATTCTTGTGTCTCCTTGTTCTTATTCATTGTAGAATAATGTAGAAAGGAGTTGTCTGGAATGTGAAGCAGTATGACGCGAATACGAATTCGTTGACAGTTTAAATCCCTCTATGATGTTTCGGAAGTTGTGTTGTATACCTAAACTAAAGTAACAGCACTTGAATGAAGTCCTAAGGTATGTGTTGATGCCTTAGTTCAAGACGCTGACGTTTGTCTTGTCTCCTTGGTTACAGTGTCAGAAATTCGGTCAGTTCAACAAAGATGACCCCACCTCCTTCAAGCTCTCGGAGTCCCTCTCACTCTACCCACAGGTAAGACTGACACCTAGTGGTACACTCTGGAACTACATGAGCTATTTAATGAGAGCCCTTCAATTACAAGTCCTTCTAATAGAGTAGATCTGGAATAGATTTGATTAGCTTGTCGAGATCTGAATTATTACTTGAGTAATAATGCTTACCTCTAACATTAGCAAAAAATAATATTTATGTCAAATGGGATGTATGTACATGAAAAAGTGGTCAATGGCTGTGTCCTAACACCACCCAGCGCAGAAGCAGAGAACTGTGTAATTGGCCTTCTCTGACAACTTAACCCCAGCCAGAGGCTTGTATGACATTGAAACAAAAGGCAGTGACTTTGTCAGTTGCTACAGAATCACAAAATAGTGTGTCCTTGTACCTCCAGTCTAGAGTCAATCACTGGTAACAGACAGGAGTTTAATCCACAACACACAGCACTGTGTCTAGTGGCCATCAACCTGAGTGTCACAAACAGAACACTGAAAAATCATGGTGGAAAAGTGGAAAATATATCAATCTAAACATTGTGTTAATCACTCTAAACTAAACGTTAACTTTATTCATCTGAAATATTCCCATTGCACAGATAATCACAACTCATAACTTCCACTTAGTTTAGTTGACCTCGGTGGGATATGTACAGGAACATTTGATGATGCAAGAAGCAATATCCCAAATATAAAAAATATATATATATAATTCGATAATATTTTTAATAATATATATATATATATATATTTTTTTAAGCATATTTGATTATAATCGTTAGAATAATGTCTCTGTCCTCCCTCTAGTTTATGTTCCACCTGCGGAGGTCGCCGTTCCTGCAGGTGTTCAACAACAGTCCAGATGAGTGTTCCTACTACAGACACCACTTTGTCTGCCAGAACCTGACCCAGTCTCTCATCATGATCCAGCCCATCCTGTACTCTTACTCGTTCCACGGACCACCAGAGGTCAGACTCCTACCAAATACTATGGACACGCACTCTATCTATATAGTGTACTAGATGGCGCCGAAAGACATGGTCGACCAGTTTCTAGCTCCTAGGAAACTTTGCGGTATTTAAAAAATATATATTTAAAAAAAAAGTTATTTCTTAATTTTAATTTTCAGCATTTGTATGTATTGTTAGATATTACTGCACTGTTGGAGCTAGAAACATAAGCATTTCGCTACACCTGCAGTAACATCTGCAAAATGTGTATGCGGCCAATCAAATATTGAATTTAATTATAATCAACTTTCTTAGTTATTTGTTTTCCAATCTACTCTGATGTTATGAAACCAGTCTATATATTAGATAATTAGGTCACATTTCCCTAAGGGCAAATTAGTTTAGTCAAATATTCACATGCTCAATGAGTTCCACACTACATTTCTCTGTAAAATAAAAAAAAAAATGGATGTGAGACTTATCTTGTTGTGTCTGTCTGTTCTACAGCCTGTTCTCCTGGACAGTGGCAGTATTCTCCCAGACAGGATCCTCCTCATGGACACCTTCTTCCAGCTGGTCATCTACCATGGAGAGGTGAGAGGTCACGCTGTAAAACAACGGCGCTGGTGATCTAATGCTAGTTATTAGTAGCTGGAACACCAATACTGTGCTATAATAATAATAATAATAATAATAATAATTTATTATTATTTCCTAGCATCTCAAACTGAACATCATCATGTAGAGCATAAACAACAATGTAAATCACTATCAATTTTACAACAAGAAACAAGACGTGTGTGTGTGTACCTGCCTGATGTGATGGGTTTGAGGAAATGGGATACATATTTGTAGATTCACTGTCCTATCATTTTCTATTCTCAACATGTTAGAAATTTCTCACAAACGACAAAAAAGAGATTAGCTGGTACAACTAACACCAACACACAACATCCTACCATGGCAATAACCCTGGCCTATACAACTAACACCAACACACAACATCCTACCATGACAATAACCCTGTTGTATCTCTCTCTCCACCAGACCATCGCCCAGTGGCGTAAGGCGGGTTACCAGGAGCAGCCGGAGTACGAGAACTTCAAGCATCTACTGGTAGCACCTGTGGATGACGCCCAGGAGATCCTGCAGACCCGGTTCCCCATGCCCCGGTACATCGACACAGAGCACGGAGGCTCCCAGGCTCGCTTCCTCCTGTCCAAGGTCAACCCCTCCCAGACACACAACAACCTATACTCCTGGGGACAGGTAATACAATGTTCATTCATTCTTCAAAACGGAAACTGAGAACCAGTTTTTATGTACAATAACAGCTGTGGACCTGATTTGGAAATAGGTTTCATCATGGGGAGTCAATTGTATTTTTCTTAAAATAATTCTAGTCTTACAAGTGGTAGAGCTTCATGTACCACTGTCTCTCTCTATTCTGCTGGCCATTTTGAATCTGATCCAACTGACGGCAGCTTTACTCTAGTGTTTTCACCATACTCATCACATTTGTGTCTCTTTTCATTCTCTAGGAGACCGGAGCCCCCATCCTCACAGACGACGTCAGTCTACAGGTCTTCATGGACCACTTGAAGAAGCTGGCCGTGTCGAGCGCCGCTTAATGTCCCAGTCCTGGGACCAAAGTGATCGCCTCGTAACCAGACCGATATGCCCACCGTTCTATTTCCCTTCACGATACGTCTGGTTTACGAGGCGACCAAAGTGAAGGACGTGAAAGGAGAGCGGGATGAGAAGGAAAGAGAGAGACATTCCTGTATTAATACAGGGACCTAGTAACCTTTCCTTTCCTCACGTATGACCTATGACGGTTTCAAATCCTCTAAGTTATTATCATTCCTGCTTTAAGTTTCCGGAATTTTGCTTCCCTAAAATTGTGATTGACATGAACTTCTCCCCCACACTGGAAAAGCCTTACTGCACCTCAGTTGTAGCCTGGTCCCAGATCAGTTTTTCATGCCTTGACAATGACCGTAGGAGTTGGCTTATACAGCACAAACAGATCTGGGACCAGGCATCCTCAGATATTTATCACAGTTCTTACATTCCATCTCACCTTTTATAATAATAATTTGGCTAATGATTAGAATTGGTTTCCTTGTTTGTCTGTCTGTGGTAAGGCATGTAGCTACTGTAGTAGTTTGGTCAATGATTACTGCTCGAGACACTTTAAATATTTTTATGTGCTTGATAACGTCCTATAGTTTATTTTTTTTCCATTAAATTTCCCCTAAATAATGATTAATTTAAATAATGTTCTGATTAAACTGTCAATCTATCCTCGTAGTGCTACTGTTTTCCTTTTGAATACAGAAAGACTGGAAGTTCAATGAAAAATTTTGTTATTGTATTAAACAAAACCTCTTTCTTTTCTAACACATCTTTTACGTAGTCTAGTCAACTGACTATATTTTCCATATATCTGTTTTCGCACCATCTGGCATTTTGTACTACTTACCCCGAAACCCCTCATCACTGTTCTTTCACTCGCCTACTCTAGTCTTCCTGATGTCAACACTTGTACTTACTGTAAAAAAAGGGAACGTAATTGATTGATTTAGTCTGACTGATTTGTTTCTTAATGCTATGCATATAAAGTGTCAAGACAACCTTATTCACCAGCTATGTATTTTATGTTTCCCTCATTATTGTTTTTGTATGGGTTTCTATGTCATATAAATGTGTCAAATAGATCAGCAATACCAGAGATTCATTCATCCTTCCATTTCAAAAAAATGTATGACTTTAGTGGAAGTGTGAACCGTATAATTAGAATAGTAGCATTCTGGAACTCCGAGGGTTTATGACATGGCCCCTCTATGGTGAGAACATCCTCATTCACACAGATAAGCTAGGGGTCAAAGGGCAGCTGTCTGGTTCATGGTGTAGCTGACCCCTGATTCCTGTATCGACTGTGTTTCCTGGTATCTGGTCTTAATGGTCTGGCTAGTTTGTCTCATCCTCATTTTGTATTTATTTATTTTATATTTTTTTATTTAACCAGGCAAGTTAAGAACAAATTCTTATTTACAATGACGGCCTACCCCTGCCACCCAATGGGAATCCCAATCGCAGCCAGATGTGATATAGCCTGGATTCAAACCAGGGACTGTAGTGACGCCTCTTGCACTAAGATGCAGTGCTTTAGATCACTGCGCCACTCGGGAGCCTGGTAATTTACTTCAAAGGGACTTGATCAAATCAGTCGCTTCACTGGGCAGTGAGCAATATGGATCTGCATTCAATATTGGAAAAATAACTAGCACAAAAACATCCCAAAAAAACACAGCAATTTCCACTCTCACACCCAATGTCCCACAGCACATTAAAACCCCATACACAATCCCATCAAAACACAACTGATCAGCGACAACGATGAGAGTCTATAGGGAGGAGGTCAGAAACCTGGCCGTGTGGTGCCAGGACAACAACCTCTCCCTCAACGTGATCAAAGGAGATGATTGTGGACTACAGAAAAAGGAGGACTGAGTACGCCCCCATTCTCATTGACGGGGCTGTAGTGGAACAGTTTGAGAGCTTCAAGTTCCTTGTTGTCCCCAACAAACTAGCATGGTCCAAACACACTAAGACAGTTGTGAAGAGGGCACGACAAAGCCTATCCCCCCTCAGGAAACTAAAAAGATTTGGCATGGGTCCTCAGATCCTCCAGAAGGTTCTACAGCTGCACCATCGAGAGAATCCTGACTGGTTGCATCACTGCCGAGTATGGCAACTGCTCGGCCTCCGACCGCAAGGCACTACAGAGGGTAGTGCGTACGGCCCAGTACAACACTGGAGCCAAGCTTCCTGCCATCCAGGACCTCTGTATCAGGCGGTGTCAGAGGAAGGCCCTAAAAATTGTCAAAGACTCCAGCCACCCTAGTCATAGACTGTTCTCTCTGCTACCACACAGCAAGCGGTACCGGAGCGCCAAGTAGAGGTCCAAGAGGCTTCTTAAACAGCTTCTACCCCCAAGCCATAAGACTCCTGAAGGGATACACAGACCCCTCTTTTACACTGCTGCTACTCTCTGTTTAAAATCAATCCATAGTTAACTCTATCTACATGTACATATTACCTCAACTAACCGGTGCCTCCGCACATTGACTCTGTACTGGTACCCTCTGTACCAGTACAGCAGCATACCACCCTGCATACCACTGCTGGCTTGCTTCTGAAGCTAAGCAGGGTTGGTCCTGGTCAGTTCCTGGGTGGGAGACCAGATGCTGCTGGAAGTGGTGTTGTAGGGACAGTAGGAGGCACTCTTTCCTCTGGTCTAAAAATGAATAAATCCCAATGCCCCAGGGCACACTGCCCTGTGTAGGGTGCTGTCTTTCGGATGGGACGTTAAGTGGGTGTCCTGACTCTCTGAGGTCATTAAAGATCCCATGGCACGTATTGTAAGAGTAGGGGTGTTAACCCTGGTGTCCTGGCCCTCAAACCATCATGGTCACCTAATAATCCCCAGTTTACAATTGGCTCATTCATCCCCCTCCTCTCCCCTGTAACTATTCCCCAGGTCGTTGCTGCAAATGAGAATGTGTTCTCAGTCAATTTACCTGGTAAAATAACGGATAAATAAAAAATAGCATTGCTTGTTATTTTACTGCTACTGTTGAATTATTTGTTACTTTTATTTTCAATTTTTTTCTTAACATCTTAAAGCATTGTTGGTTTGGGGCTTGTAACTAAGCATTTCACTGTAAGTTCTACACCTGTTGTATTTGGCGCATGTGACAAATACAATTTGATTTGAACTCAACAATCAGCCTGTGACAAACAAACACTGTTCTAGAAGCTGATTCTAAAGCGCCCTGCACACCCAGTCAGACAGTTTGATTTCGAGGGTCTGTAAAGTGCAGATTATACTAATCCTTAGTCTCTATCTGTTGAGAGACTAATTCCCCTCCATCTATCAGCTTCAAACGGAAGTCACCAGCATCCAAACACAAGTGAAGCCCCATGTTTATGGCTGTGAACCAAAGGGCAATCTATTCCCTATGTCGCGCACTGCTTTTGACCAGGGCCCATAGGGCTATGTAGGGAATAGGGTGCCATTTGGGATACATATCATATCCGTGCTTACGATGTTGCTCCTCTTAACTCTTTGGAAACACATGTGCTTTAAAAATAAAGGCAGGGCTGGTGGATCCAAAAGATGTCATGCAATGTCATGATCTCTATGCAGTAATCCACTTGTCATAGACACTCCTGCACAACATAACGGTGACCGTTTAAGCTCTTTTGTATGTGTGTGTGTGTGTGTGTGTGTCCATTTGTTGGGCTATAAATTGCATGGGTATTTAACGTGAAGTCTCAGGGTTGACAGCTGTTGACATGGATTGAGCATTATTCAACCGAATCCTCATATTTCACTGCCTGATCTCCCCTGCGTCAGTGTATCCATGTTGCAGTGTATTTAAGCTTTGCATGTGTTGATGATTGATATTTGCGTGTCTAGGACATTTTGACCCTTTCTGTCTTTCTTGAAAATATGTATCAAAGCTTAGAGCCAAACCTGTAAGAAAGCATTTTTGTCTTGTTTCATGTGCAGTATATGTGAGCGCAATGGAAATATGAATCCGTCCTGACACATACAATTGGCCAATACATGTTCCATTTCAACGTATGTCCTAGACATGTTATGTAAGCAGAATGTATGGAATATGGGTTATACAAAAATGGCCTAGTTGCCTCCTATACAAGGGGAGTAGGGTGACTGACGGGATGGAATACTAACCAAATCAGTTCTGAATGGAAAGAATGACGAGTGCTTTGAACCAGTGGGCGTGGCTAGGACCTACAGTACCTACTAAATATAGGCTATGTACAAACCTGTCACTGACTGTCTAAACATTTCCTCCACCACAGGAGGTTGGTGGCACCTTAATTGGGGAGGACGGGCTCATGGTAATAGCTGGAGTGGAATAGGTGGAATAGTATCAGATATATTAAACACGTGGTTTCCAGGTGTTTTATGCCATTCCATTTGCCATTATGAGCTGTCCTCCCCTCAGCAGCCTCCTGTGTACTCCACCCTAACCCCAATCCACGTTTCCTTCTATTTGTCTGTCTGTTACAACTACTGTAAAGAGTCTATAATACCAAGCTAAGCCTTTTGAAATGTTGAAATAATGCCCCATGAGTACTGCAATCTAGATATCTCCCTCTGCCGTCAGTGGGGATGCTTCATGATCACACATGTATCAGAAGAACTGTTGTGTCCCACCAACGTCATACACACACACACACACACACACACACATTTTGGGTGAAGTATCCTGGCTTTCTGTTGTAGCTTATCCAATCGGAGTCTCATGTGAGCGTGCTGTCTCTCAAGCGTAGTAATGAGAAGAGCCGCTGTGCCACCGCCTCTACCAAACCCAGTATCCCAGATTATTGGGAAAACAAATAGCTTATTGGACATTTGTGACAGGCACACGAAAAAAAGGAAGGAGGATGCATTATGACGAAAGAAAATCATGTAATACACACAGTGGACTTTTTCGTGTCCAATAAGTAATTTGTGTCTATATCAGAATATGCTGTGATGGTGTGTTGGCTTTTACACTGTCAGAGGGGAGAGGGAGATCGAGTGAGACGTTTGAGTGATTACCCAGTTGCTGTCGACGTGGCCCTTCAATTAGAACAGAGCCCTCCTTGCAGAACATTATAGATGGACTTTATGGCAACACTTAACTAGTTGACGTCTTAATGGTAACACTGAACAATGGCCACCTATAGATAGTCTTTATGGTAGGCTTGTCTTGTATGTTGTTTAGACTTGATCATTTTGTCATTGCCAATGGAATAGTCCCAAAAGTGCTAATCCTACCCATCTGGCACTCCACCCCAGACAGGCTCATATGAAATATGCTATCAATGAACTGTAATCTCATCATCTCTGAGAGAGGGAAAAAATAGAGAGAGGGAGACTAGAGAGGGAGAGAGAGAGCGGCTCATCACAGATTGAAGGCGAGCATCACCGATACAAATCCCACAGATTTTGTGCGAACAAGCTCTTCAAATCTTTTGACAACGTGACAATCCTTCACCGAATGGATGGGGGTCATTTCAGGGCACTTCGTGTGAAAATTATCTAATGGCTAACGACTCGAACAGATGATAATGGTGGATTGAAGCTAAATTCAAACTCAGATTTTGCCGTCCCTCAAATCGGATAGGGAGAGTAATTTCAATTCAACGGGTTGGAGTGCCAAATTATGTATTTTATTGCCGACATGTTGCACATCAGTTGAAACTTAATTTCGGTGGAGTTTGACCAGTTTTTCATTACCTGTTTTGATTCATATTGGATGGATGGCGAGTGAGTGAGTTATCTAATAAGTGCAGATATCTATGGACAATGAAGACCACTCGCAAGTGCAGGGCACTGCTGTCCGTTAGTATGAATCTTTTAGCACTATTTTTCTCAATAACTGCTTTCATCACAACATACTGGTGCGTCGGCACGCAGCGCGTCCCCAAGCCGAAGTGCACTAAACTTCGCACGCACAACTGCATCGATTATGGAGTGAACGAGACGGACCCCAAAGTAGTGGTGTACAGTTGGGAAACGGGGGACGACCGGTTCCTATTCAGACAGTTCCACACCGGGATCTGGTTCTCCTGTGCGGAGAATATCCATGATGAAGGTGAGGTGATGATTTGTTGTTAAATGACGTTGTCTCGTCTAGTTGTCAATTAATTATAGTGAGGTCTCTGGAGTGTAAAATCTAAAATTATATGGATATTTACAGGAAGGAGGTTTGCAGGTGTGTGTGTGTGTGTGTGTGTGTGTGTGTGTGTGTGTTCAAACTATGCAATCAATACCGGTTTCAAAGCAGGCATTCTTGCCATTCAAAAAGAACACCCTATACATTCAGAAATAGACAAGGGTCTATAAAGGCTTGATTAGATTGTTACACACACACACACACACACACACAGTTATGTATAATTGCAGCTATTAAACTCTGCAGTCCTTGCTATAATTCCTTGGTTGTGTCATTATGAGAGCCATTCTCATGTGTCATCATCTTGTGTCACCATAGTAACTAAGCGTCAGTCTCCAGATGGGACACATACATACATATTATCTATAACTGCAAGCTAAGGATATTTACAAAGTTATGAGTTTTTTTAGGGTAATCACCCCCAGTTTATGTAGGCAGACGCCACTAGTCAAAAATGGCATCTTGAATAACGAGTTGTCCTCTCTGGCATGAAGTATTGGATAGCCTAAAGAGCAGTTTATCCCGGCATAAGAATCATTGGAACATGGGAAGGGAGTTTCGAGTTACGGTACAGTGAACCCTTGGTAAGAAGTTTTGGGGACATGAGCTTAGTGCTTTTAGAAAGGGTAGTACTTCACCCTAGCATTCTCTCTTCTTACAGGTCTATAGGGTACTAATAATCTACCCTAGCAGTCTCTCTTCTTACAGGTCTATAGGGTACTAATAATCTACCCTAGCAGTCTCTCTTCTTACAGGTCTATAGGGTACTAGTAATCTACCCTAGCAGTCTCTCTTCTTACAGGTCTATAGGGTACTAATAATCTACCCTAGCAGTCTCTCTTCTTACAGGTCTATAGGGTACTAGTAATCTACCCTAGCAGTCTCTCTTCTTACAGGTCTATAGGGTACTAATAATCTACCCTAGCAGTCTCTCTTCTTACAGGTCTATAGGGTACTAATAATCTACCCTAGCAGTCTCTCTTCTTACAGGTCTATAGGGTACTAATAATCTACCCTAGCAGTCTCTCTTCTTACAGGTCTATAGGGTACTAGTAATCTACCCTAGCAGTCTCTCTTCTTACAGGTCTATAGGGTACTAGTAATCTACCCTAGCAGTCTCTCTTCTTACAGGTCTATAGGGTACTAGTAATCTACCCTAGCAGTCTCTCTTCTTACAGGTCTATAGGGTACTAGTAATCTACCCTAGCATTCTCTCTTCTTACAGGTCTATAGGGTACTAGTAATCTACCCTAGCAGTCTCTCTTCTTACAGGTCTATAGGGTACTAGTAATCTACCCTAGCATTCTCTCTTCTTACAGGTCTATAGGGTACTAGTAATCTACCCTAGCATTCTCTCTTCTTACAGGTCTATAGGGTACTAGTAATCTACCCTAGCAGTCTCTCTTCTTACAGGTCTATAGGGTACTAATAATCTACCCTAGCAGTCTCTCTTCTTACAGGTCTATAGGGTACTAGTAATCTACCCTAGCATTATCTCTTCTTACAGGTCTATAGGGTACTAGTAATCTACCCTAGCATTCTCTCTTCTTACAGGTCTATAGGGTACTAGTAATCTACCCTAGCAGTCTCTCTTCTTACAGGTCTATAGGGTACTAATAATCTACCCTAGCAGTCTCTCTTCTTACAGGTCTATAGGGTACTAGTAATCTACCCTAGCAATCTCTCTTCTTACAGGTCTATAGGGTACTAGTAATCTACCCTAGCAGTCTCTCTTCTTACAGGTCTATAGGGTACTAGTAATCTACCCTAGCAGTCTCTCTTCTTACAGGTCTATAGGGTACTGATAATCTACCCTAGCAGTCTCTCTTCTTACAGGTCTATAGGGTACTAGTAATCTACCCTAGCAGTCTCTCTTCTTACAGGTCTATAGGGTACTAGTAATCTACCCTAGCATTCTCTCTTCTTACAGGTCTATAGGGTACTAGTAATCTACCCTAGCAGTCTCTCTTCTTACAGGTCTATAGGGTACTAATAATCTACCCTAGCAGTCTCTCTTCTTACAGGTCTATAGGGTACTAGTAATCTACCCTAGCATTCTCTCTTCTTACAGGTCTATAGGGTACTAGTAATCTACCCTAGCATTCTCTCTTCTTACAGGTCTATAGGATACTAGTAATCTACCCTAGCAGTCTCTCTTCTTACAGGTCTATAGGGTACTAATAATCTACCCTAGCAGTCTCTCTTCTTACAGGTCTATAGGGTACTAGTAATCTACCCTAGCAGTCTCTCTTCTTACAGGTCTATAGGGTACTAGTAATCTACCCTAGCAGTCTCTCTTCTTACAGGTCTATAGGGTACTAATAATCTACCCTAGCAGTCTCTCTTCTTACAGGTCTATAGGGTACTAGTAATCTACCCTAGCAGTCTCTCTTCTTACAGGTCTATAGGGTACTAGTAATCTACCCTAGCAGTCTCTCTCCCTATAGGTCTATAGGATACTAATAGTCTACCCTAGCAGTCTCTCTCCCTACAGGTCTATAGGGTACTAATAGTCTACCCTAGCAGTCTCTCTCCCTACAGGTCTATAGGGTACTAATAGCCTACCCTAGCTGTCTCTCTCCCTACAGGTCTATACGGTACTAGTAATCTACCCTAGCAGTCACTCTTCTTATAGTTCTATAGGGTACTAGTAATCTACCCTAACAGTCTCTCTCCCTACAGGTCTATAGGGTACTCATAGTCTACAGTAGCAGTCTCTCTCCCTACAGGTCTATAGGGTACTAATAGTCTACAGTAGCAGTCTCTCTCCCTACAGGTCTATAGGGTACTAATAATCTACAGTAGCAGTCTCTCTCCCTACAGGTCTATAGGGTACTGTGAATGTCTGTAACAAGATGTAAAATCGTCACACAGCTTTACTCCTGAGTCTAAACAAATGCACAAGGTGGAAGTGCAACAGCTGGATCCGATGACGTGCCCGCGTAAGCGTGGTTACCATGTTAATGACAACACCATTAAGTCAAAGGTGTCTCTGGAGATTATATACGTAGCTAGATTAGTTACACTGAGTCTGACTCAATCAAGAGCATTTTGCAACATTCCCACCTTTAAAATAGGGGAAATGGCAGCTTTCCCATCTCCAAACATTGGTCTTGACTTCCAGGTTCTCCAACAGTGGTGACATCAGGATCAGAGCCTCTGGTTGGAGACAGTAGACCTGGTCTGGTGATGGCATATTAAAGAGACATTAAGAACAGAAATAAAGCGTCAGAGTTTATGTGAGAATAAATACTGGGAGCGTGTTGTCTCATCAGGCCTGGATCTGGGACTGTGTACACACACACACACACACACACACACACACACACACACACACACACACACACACACACACAAACACACACACACAGTTGAGTTGACTAATGAGGATTACATAACGGCCTTGATGAGTTTTTCCTCTAAACAGCTGTCACCATCTTCCTGATACCTGATTAAGCTTTAGATTTACGACAAATCCAGCAGGCGCAGCGGGCAGCTACAAGCGACAGAGGACGGAAGAATAAATCACGCCTGGAAGAGGGGAGGAAAGGAGGGAGGAAAAAGTGCATCATGTTATCACGTCTTGATCAAGGGACATAAGGTCTTAGGGGGTCCCTGAAGGTCCCAGTAATGTCCAGGAAGAAGAAGTGCTAGAAGGATGTCATTTGGGAAGGATTGAACTGGAATCTCTGTGGGGATGGTCAAGTCATTGACCTCCAGCTGCTTGTACTTGACCACTTTTTATTTATTACCTTTATTTAACCAGGCAAGTCAGTTAAGAACAAATTCTTATTTTCAATGACGGCCTAGGAACAGTGAGTTAACTGCCTGTTCAGGGGCAGAACAACAGATTTGTACCTTGTAAGCTCGGGGGTTTGAACTTGCAACATTCCGGTTACTAGTCCAACGCTCTAACCACTAGGCTATGCCTTTTCTCATGCAAAGGATGCAATGGTTGAACTTTTAACCAAAATAGCTTCTACCGATGCATTAGACTAGGTAGGCAATCAATCAAATGTATTTATAAAGCCCTTTTTACATCAGCCGATGTCACAAAGTGCTGTACAGAAACCCAGCCTAAAACCCCAAACAGCAAGCAATGCAGGTGTAGACGCACGGTGGCTAGGAAAAACTCCCTAGAAAGGCAGGAACCTACGAAGAAATCTAGAGAGGAACCAGGCTCTGAGGGGTGGACAGTCCTCTTCTGGCTGTGCCGGGTGGAGATTATAACAGTACATGGCCAAGATGTTCAAACGTTCATAGATGACCAGCAGGGTCAAATAATAATAATCACAGTGGTTGTGGAGGGGGCAACAGGTCAGCACCTCAGGAGTAAATTTCATTGTGACTCTTGTTTGTTTCTGACCTCTTGATTTGCAGTTTTGCCTCTTGGCTTTGCTCATGCTAAGCACACAATGGCATTTCTTCTTTTAAACCGCCCACAGGGCACTGATGTCATTTCAAAGTCTAGTTTTGATTGACATTTGGTTGAGTTGTCAGCTATTGTGAATTCCCCGTGAGATTAACAAAACATGACATTGGATTTAGGGTCAAAGTTGAAATTCCCTTACATTGATGACTTTCTGCAAATCCAATCAGTTTTCCACACAGATGTTTTGTTGCTGAAATGACCTCGTCGCATTTATTTTTTGTTGTTGAACTTACGTGGGAACAATGTTGATTCAGCCAGTTTTTGTCCAGTGGGTACAATCAAGTAGACCAAATCATCTGAATGACTTGAAGCTTCTATTTAATCTCTATTGTATGCCAAGCTCGCAGTGTGTCTCTTCTTGAACTGTTGAACCTCACCTAAAATAGATTATACGTTACTATCAAGTAGGCTAATAGATACTCTGAATGAGTTGTGGCTAGAAATCAGTGAACTTTACTTCTATTTCACTTATGGGCTTTTCCCTTTTTCTATGCCAAGCACGCAATGTTTCTCTTCTTGAACTTTTGAACTTCCCCAAATTAGGAAAATCAAGTTGTCTAGACACGATACTCTGAGTGAATTGTGGCCCTGAAGAACCCATGCAAGGTATTACAGCTTGATGTGAAACTCAATTTTCTCCATTCGTTCCAGGTGAGAAATGCAGGAGCTTTATCGATCTGGCTCCGGCTTCAGAGAGAGGTGAGTGATCACTGCATATGTCAGGAGGTAAACACATCTACTATAGAGCTGTACATCACCCGTACCAGGGAGATTACTTGTAGAGGGAGAGCAGGGGCAGACTGGGACCAGAAATGGGCCCTGGCATTTCTAACACACCGGCCCATTTTCAGGCCCCCATTATTAGCCAGATAATAATAATTTGTGAAAAGAAAAAAAAAAGTTTGACAGACCCACTTGACCCACTAGGCAAAAAATGCAAAAATGCCAGACGGCCAATCCACCCCTGGGGACGAGGATATTTTTATGACTACAGCTAGCAAACATTTTCAATTACATGTCTACAGTAGAAAAGAAGCGAATATCGACTTTATTTGTCAACTCCTAATATTGAGCAAATTACACTCCTTGGAGCTAATTACAGTCACTGGAGTATCTACATAGGCTTCTGAAAAGGATACCAGTGCAGCAAGTGCTGATGGTAAGCTTTCTTGACTTGGACATTCACCTTTGCCAACACATGGCTAACCTTTGTTTAACCAGCTAAACAGCTCTTAGTCAAAATAATGAAAAACTATCTACAAAATCTATTCATATTTTTTTGTTGTTGTAATTCTCCTTGCCATTATCATTCCCCTAATGATAAGACAAGACAGCACACGTTTTGCTAACGTATGATGGGGGTCCCTGGGTCGCCGGCTTGCCTGGGAGGGGGTCCCTGGACAAAAAAAGATTGAAGACCCCTGGTCTACAGGGTTGCATAAAGTATAAAAGGATGTTGAGCTATACTCTTGCAGTATGAAGGGGTCTGCATCCTGTCTCAACTGCCATCTTGCACTCAAATGTCATCTTGAGCTGTTCAAATGTTATAACTGTCATGACACCACCAAACAGGAGATGTTTGCAGGGTGCAGTGGCTGTCATGACACCACCATAGAGGAGATGTTTGCAGGGTACAGTGGCTGTCATGACACCACCATAGAGGAGATGTTTGCAGGGTACAGTGGCTGTCATGACACCACCATAGAGGAGATGTTTGCAGGGTACAGTGGCTGTCATGACACCACCATACAGGAGATGTTTGCAGGATGCAATGGCTGTCATGACACCACCATACAGGAGATGTTTGCAGGGTGCAGTGGCTGTCATGGCACCACCATAGAGGAGATGTTTGCAGGGTGCAGTGGCTGTCATGACACCACCATACAGGGGATGTTTGCAGGGTGCAGTGGCTGTCATGACACCACCATACAGGGGATGTTTGCAGGGTGCAGTGGCTGTCATGACACCACCATAGAGGAGATGTTTGCAGGGTACAGTGGCTGAGATCCACCCCCTAGTCGATATGACAAACCACAGATCTTAGGAACCGTTCACTAAGAAATACTTTTACTTGAGAGAGGAGTATACCATAGCCAGATAGCATTAGCTATAAATTATCGTTCAGTTTGCTCTCTAAGACGAGGTTCTACTTCTCGTTCTTGGGTTACCAAAACATTACCTCATCCAATGGCATATATCAATTGTCAATTCGAGATACTCCCATCTCAAATACAACCCACCCCTGGACAAGCTCCCTGAGAAGAGTGAGCCTCTAGGTCATATACTATGAAAGATAAGTTTCAACATCAGAGGGGACATACAATGGTTCCAGACACTGCCTTACTCCTCCCCCCAATGGGAAAAGGAGGGAGTGACTGGAGTACAGACCTTGTGGAGCCCTTAACATGGTTTAACAGATACCCTCACATATGAAGACAAGCCTGACCTCTCCCCTCTCTGGGCCCCAAGTGACTTTTCCCACATAAGCATATTTATGAATGTTGATAAAACATCTTATTTATCAATGTTACCTAACTAATTCTGATTCTGCTACGACACATGACACCACCATAGAGGAGATGTTTGCAGGGTGTAGAGGCTGTCATGACACCACCATAGAGGAGATGTTTGCAGGGTGTAGAGGCTGTCATGACACCACCATAGAGGAGATGTTTGCAGGGTGTAGAGGCTGTCATGACACCACCATACAGGAGATGTTTGCAGGGTGCAGTGGCTGTCATGACACCACCATACAGGAGATGTTTGCAGGGTGCAGTGGCTGTCATGACACCACCATACAGGAGATGTTTGCAGGATGTAGAGGCTGTCATGACACCACCATAGAGATGTTTGCAGGATGCAATGGCTGTCATGACACCACCATACAGGAGATGTTTGCAGGGTGCAGTGGCTGTCATGGCACCACCATAGAGGAGATGTTTGCAGGGTGCAGTGGCTGTCATGACACCACCATACAGGGGATGTTTGCAGGGTGCAGTGGCTGTCATGACACCACCATACAGGGGATGTTTGCAGGGTGCAGTGGCTGTCATGACACCACCATAGAGGAGATGTTTGCAGGGTGCAGTGGCTGTCATGACACCACCATACAGGGGATGTTTGCAGGGTGCAGTGGCTGTCATGACACCACCATACAGGAGATGTTTGCAGGGTGCAGTGGCTGTCATGACACCACCATAGAGGAGATGTTTGCAGGGTGCAGTGGCTGTCATGACACCACCATACAGGAGATGTTTGCAGGGTGCAGTGGCTGTCATGACACCACCATACAGGAGATGTTTGCAGGGTGCAGTGGCTGTCATGACACCACCATAGAGGAGATGTTTGCAGGGTGCAGTGGCTGTCATGACACCACCATAGAGGAGATGTTTGCAGGGTGCAGTGGCTGTCATGACACCACCATAGAGGAGATGTTTGCAGGGTGCAGTGGCTGTCATGACACCACCATAGAGGAGATGTTTGCAGGGTGCAGTGGCTGTTATGTGTCGTGGTAATTTCCTGTATTACTAAGTGAAAGGAGAGTTTACAAACCACACACAAGTCAGAGTTATACTTCAAACTTCATATTTTAATAATATGAGCTTCACCATAGCCCTGTGACTCTCAGATCAATTCAGTGTCTATAAATGAATTCTGAGAGTGTCAACATAATGGCAACTGAGATCTTTTATAGCAAAGATCCACCCCCTAGTCGATATGACAAACCACAGATCTTAGGAACCGTTCACTAAGAAATACTTTTACTTGAGAGAGGAGTATACCATAGCCAGATAGCATTAGCTATAAATTATCGTTCAGTTTGCTCTCTAAGACGAGGTTCTACTTCTCGTTCTTGGGTTACCAAAACATTACCTCATCCAATGGCATATATCAATTGTCAATTCGAGATACTCCCATCTCAAATACAACCCACCCCTGGACAAGCTCCCTGAGAAGAGTGAGCCTCTAGGTCATATACTATGAAAGATAAGTTTCAACATCAGAGGGGACATACAATGGTTCCAGACACTGCCTTACTCCTCCCCCCAATGGGAAAAGGAGGGAGTGACTGGAGTACAGACCTTGTGGAGCCCTTAACATGGTTTAACAGATACCCTCACATATGAAGACAAGCCTGACCTCTCCCCTCTCTGGGCCCCAAGTGACTTTTCCCACATAAGCATATTTATGAATGTTGATAAAACATCTTATTTATCAATGTTACCTAACTAATTCTGATTCTGCTACGACACATGACACCACCATAGAGGAGATGTTTGCAGGGTGTAGAGGCTGTCATGACACCACCATAGAGGAGATGTTTGCAGGGTGTAGAGGCTGTCATGACACCACCATAGAGGAGATGTTTGCAGGGTGTAGAGGCTGTCATGACACCACCATACAGGAGATGTTTGCAGGGTGCAGTGGCTGTCATGACACCACCATACAGGAGATGTTTGCAGGGTGCAGTGGCTGTCATGACACTACCATACAGGATATGTTTGCAGGGTGTAGAGGCTGTCATGACACCACCATAGAGGAGATGTTTGCAGGGTGTAGAGGCTGTCACATGACACCACCATACAGGAGATGTTTGCAGGGTGTAGAGGCTGACATGACACCACCATAGAAGAGATGTTTGCAGGGTGTAGAGGCTGTCATGACACCACCATAGAGGAGATGTTTGCAGGGTGCAGTGGCTGTCATGGCACCACCATACAGGAGATGTTTGCAGGGTACAATGGCTGTCATGACACCACCATAGAGGAGATATTTGCAGGGTACAGTTGCTGTCATGACACCACCATAGAGGAGATGTTTGCAGGGTGCAGTGGCTGTCATGACACCACCATAGAGGAGATGTTTGCAGGGTGTAGTGGCTGTCATGACACCACCATAGAGGGGATGTTTGCAGGGTGCAGTGGCTGTCATGACATCACCATAGAGGAGATGTTCGCAGGATATTGGATATTGGATATTATACAGTGCAGATAAAAAAAACAATATGAAGTATTTAGCTGCTACCAATGTTGCATATTGATGTAATGCATGGAGCAATAGGATTGGTGTAACTTTCTTTGTTAATATATTATAAAGTAAGGAAGGCAGAATAGGTTTAATTGAGCTTCGAAATGAAAAATCCACCAACGTGCTTCTACTGATTGTTGTTAATGAAAATTCTGGAGAAAGTTCTCCTGTGAGACTTATAACTACAGTAAATGCTTTTATGTCAGATCGTATACAGTGCCTTGCGAAAGTATTCGGCCCCCTTGAACTTTGCGACCTTTTGCCACATTTCAGGCTTCAAACATAAAGATATAAAACTGTATTTTTTTGTGAAGAATCAACAACAAGTGGGACACAATCATGAAGTGGAACGACATTTATTGGATATTTCAAACTTTTTTAACAAATCAAAAACTGAAAAATTGGGCGTGCAAAATTATTCAGCCCCCTTAAGTTAATACTTTGTAGCGCCACCTTTTGCTGCGATTACGGCTGTAAGTCGCTTGGGGTATGTCTCTATCAGTTTTGCACATCGAGAGACTGACATTTTTTCCCCATTCCTCCTTGCAAAACAGCTCGAGCTCAGTGAGGTTGGATGGAGAGCATTTGTGAACAGCAGTTTTCAGTTCTTTCCACAGATTCTCGATTGGATTCAGGTCTGGACTTTGACTTGGCCATTCTAACACCTGGATATGTTTATTTTTTAACCATTCCATTGTAGATTTTGCTTTATGTTTTGGATCATTGTCGTGTTGGAAGACAAATCTCCGTCCCAGTCTCAGGTGTTTTGCAGACTCCATCAGGTTTTCTTCCAGAATGGTCCTGTATTTGGCTCCATCCATCTTCCCATCAATTTTAACCATCTTCCCTGTCCCTGCTGAAGAAAAGCAGGCCCAAACCATGATGCTGCCACCACCATGTTTGACAGTGGGGATGGTGTGTTCAGCTGTGTTGCTTTTACGCCAAACATAACGTTTTGCATTGTTGCCAAAAAGTTCAATTTTGGTTTCATCTGACCAGAGCACCTTCTTCCACATGTTTGGTGTGTCTCCCAGGTGGCTTGTGGCAAACTTTAAACGACACTTTTTATGGATATCTTTAAGAAATGGCTTTCTTCTTGCCACTCTTCCATAAAGGCCAGATTTGTGCAATATACAACTGATCGTTGTCCTATGGACAGAGTCTCCCACCTCAGCTGTAGATCTCTGCAGTTCATCCAGAGTGATCATGGGCCTCTTGGCTGCATCTCTGATCAGTCTTCTCCTTGTATGAGCTGAAAGTTTAGAGGGACGGCCAGGTCTTGGTAGATTTGCAGTGGTCTGATACTCCTTCCATTTCAATATTATCGCTTGCACAGTGCTCCTTGGGATGTTTAAAGCTTTTTGTATCCAAATCCGGCTTTAAACTTCTTCACAACAGTATCTCGGACCTGCCTGGTGTGTTCCTTGTTCTTCATGATGCTCTCTGCGCTTTTAACGGACCTCTGAGACTATCACAGTGCAGGTGCATTTATACAGAGACTTGATTACACACAGGTGGATTGTATTTATCATCATTAGTCATTTAGGTCAACATTGGATCATTCAGAGATCCTCACTGAACTTCTGGAGAGAGTTTGCTGCACTGAAAGTAAAGGGGCTGAATAATTTTGCACGCCCAATTTTTCAGTTTTTGATTTGTTAAAAAAGTTTGAAATATCCAATAAATGTCGTTCCACTTCATGATTGTGTCCCACTTGTTGTTGATTTTTCACAAAAAAATACAGTTTTATATATTTATGTTTGAAGCCTGAAATGTGGCAAAAGGTCGCAAAGTTCAAGGGGGCCGAAGACTTTCGCAATGCACTGTATCTATAGGCTTTGGTCTAGTTCTTACAACTCGTTCTGTATCTCTGGTATACCTTTTCCATATTCATTAAACCTGAACTTTGAGATCACAATAGTTGATTGATTTGTTGACTATATCAGCCTTGATGTACTGGAGGTAAAATAAACTCCCTATTCCAGACGTACGGTGGCTTGTGTTCTCAAACAACCTTGGCATCATCCCCTGTGTTGTCAGGGACACAGGATGTGGGGTTGCTATGGTCACACCCCACTCTGTCAAAGGAGAAGGTTATGATAACAGCTGTGAAATGATCCATGCGCAAATAATGCAGAATGACAACCAATCAAAACAAGATAGAAGCTCTCATACTTCCGCGAGTCATAATGTGTCTCCCCTAGAAAGTGTCTGCGAAACAACTCAATTGAAACAAAACAGAAAAACTACATGGATTGTACTGTAGTTCATATAGCCTACTTTATTTACTACCGTAGCAATAAGTACAACACTTACTACACTCTACTCACAAGAATAGTTAGACAGAAGGCTGTACAGGGTTAATACTGTCTCCAAAGTTAAGTACCACCAAACCGTGTTCCAAAATTCCATTACGATACAAGACACTGTCTCAGTCTTGGGACATTCCTCCCCCAACCCCATCCCCGCCACCGCCACTGACCATCCGTCCTATCCCGTTGAGAGCGTCTCAGGGGAAATACTGGCACCAGCCAATGTTCACTTCCTGCAATGAAGTGTCAAGAAGGATTAATAGCAGACTGGCGAGGTAGGAAGAGATGTCTGACTCCAACCTCCCGTAACGAGACAGTGTGAGGGTTTGACGCTCTGGAAGGTCCGAGAAGATTCCTGATACTTTTTGCGTCAGAGACAAATGACATGAATTGGTTTTGAGTGGCCTGTCGGTCCTGAGATATGTTATCAACAGGTCTGTCGTCAGTATGGATGTCAGATAGGCAGAGACCAAAAACACACAAAAATACAAATGTGTACCTGAGTTTAGGTTAAGTTAGGACACAATCATCAAACATCAGGAATGACTTTTTAGGGAATAAAACGTTTAGTGTCCATGACAGGACTTCAAATAGGCACCTGCCAAATGCAGTCCTATGATTTATGAACGAACAGATGGGTGAAGCATACACGATCAAAGAAATCAACCCTTTTCTCCACAACCATCACACGTCCTTATGAAAATATGATCAGTGATTCAAATTCGACATCATAGCACGGTTGTAGAAAAAATCTCTCACTGATTTCCAATACCCTAACAACTGTTAATGCTCTTGCTTTGTCTGTTGCAGGTGTCCTATGGCTGTCGGTGGTCTCTGAGATGCTGTACATAGTCCTGTTGATAGTGGGTTTCAGCCTGATGTGTCTAGAACTGGTTCACTCCAGCACCAGCAACATGATAGATGGACTGAAACTGAACGCCTTCGCTGCAATCTTCACCGTCCTCTCAGGTACAGAGGGACTGTTGAAAACCACCTCTGCAAGACGGCAAAAACAGATCTGGGACCCAGGCTATTGTTTCGTGTGTAAGGGTCAGGAGTTCTCCCAGGCCTCATGACCTGACCAGGAAAAACTCCATGGCGACCATAGAGCCCAGATGCGTTTTTTCCCTGGCCATATGACGTAATCTATGCAATTCAACAAAAATCTAAGTGTGTCATAAACAGAAAGAACTGTTCATGACACACTTAGATTTTTGTTGAATTGCATAGATTACGTCATATGGCCAGGGAAAAAACGCAGTTGAGTCTGGTCTGGGGAAAACTCCCGGCCCTTTTTATGCCTAATTGGTGGAGCAAAGTAAAGAAATACTTGTATACAGTACTATGCAACTGTTGCCACTAGTAGACATTGAACAAGTCTAACACGGTGGTGAACATGATGAAAAGTGAAGCTAGCAAGGAGAGAAGCTGGTTTTGTAGGTCTTGACTAGGAGATAACCTGCAGCCTCTCCCAATGTAGAAGCATCAGCTATCAGAGAGGGATTTTGAAAAGTCATCCTAGCGGTCACAAGGTCCTAGTGTGTGTGTGTGTGTGTGTGTGTGTGTGTGTGTGTGTGTGTGTGTGTGTGTGTGTGTGTGTGTGTGTGTGCCTACATGTACACTAAACATCTAACTGTATACCGGTATCTGTGTATTTGCAGGGCTCCTGGGTATGGTGGCCCACATGATGTACACACAGGTGTTCCAGGTGACAGTCACCCTGGGCCCTGCAGACTGGAGGCCCTATAACTGGGACTACGGATGGTCCTTCTGGTAGGGAACACACACACACAGACACACACAATCCCACGTCTCCCTTTGTAGCGTCACACTTCTCTAATGAAAACCCCAAAGCTCTCATGTTACCGGGCGGATTAGGCTTTGGTGTCCCAAAGCCCCAATATATATATATGGTCGATGCGATTGGAAAATTGCATAAGGGGATCAAGGGTGAAGTGTAGCCCACAAAGACATATGTACACTGTATGTTCAGACTTTTAATCTTCCAGGCTGAACATCTTAACACTTGTGACATAGCTCTGGATTATAACATGTGCAGTGAGTGAAGATGGGAGCTACAGTGTATAGACTAATGTACAGTAGTGGCCTATTACATTGGGATCTACCCAGATTGACATTCCTACCCTGTTGGGATTGACGGATTGACAATAATCCTGCAAAGCCACGACCCTTCCATTTTTACACGGGAATAATAATATTTACAAAAAGTATGCCAGAAATCCCCAAACTCAAAGTGATTATATGTTTTTCGCAGTGTTTCATAAAAACATCATATTTCCTAGTGTAGTATTTGTCTGAATTACTTGAGCTGTTGTCAAGTGATTGATAACTTCGGTATTTAACGTTTCTTAGCTTTTAAAGCCACTTGTTTCAAGCCATTTGTTTGTTTTAAACCATTTGTTTGTTTTAAAGCCACTTGTCAGTTGTTTTTCATTCAAAGAGCAGCCCTGTGAACTGACCATGAACTGCGAAAGGCCTAAATATGCAGATTGCACCTTCAATTGACTCCTCCTTGCCTTTTCCTCTCTCTGTCCCCATCATTTTCCTCTCCTCTATCTGTTGTCCCTATTTCCTCACTTCTCTCTCTTCCTTCTTTTCCATTTCCTGTTTTCCAGCATGGCCTGGGCATCCTTCACCTGCTGCATGGGTGCATCAGTCACCACCCTCAACTCCTACACCAAGACTGTCATCGAGTTCCGACACAAACGCAAGACCTTCGTGCAGAGCATCCGAAAGGAGCAGGCGCGGCAGGCGTTGGGATACTACCGCGATCACTCCCTGCGCTCCATATCCCAAACCGTGGAGGTGTACACACAGACGCCGTACAGCAGTGGTATTAGGACGCACGTACCGGCCGCGTCGTTAGACCCGAGTGACATATCAGAGACTCTGGGGGAAGACCAGTGCTGAAGGGAGGGATCCCAGCGGGGCAAAACTGGTTACAACTGGTTCCCATGATGTCGCAGTTATGTCATTTTTAACCATTTTCTGGTTGTGCTGATGTTATTTCATCGTCATTTCAACTCGGATGTGTCGAATGTAACTGTGTGAAGTCAGTGCTATCAAATTGTGATCCGTCACCTGTGTTGGGTCTTTTGGGGATTGTGTAGCAACTGAATCCGTTCTGATTGAATTCATCACTGCCTTAATTGAGCCAGGATATTCACTCCCTTGTTCCCAGTTTGGGCGTTGATAGTCATGGAAAGACAGCCGTGTACACACTGATCATACAACTAGATGATCTGACACACAAGGAAAGCCGCAATCAATAACAATAGCGTTTCACCCTGTTTCAGTTAAAAGCTGAGGAATGGAGCTGGAGAAATGTAACCACTCTCAAATTGAGAGACAGAACTATGGATGCAAGGACTGAATATCCATGATATCGACATTATAGTTTTAACCATGTTTTGAGGCTGTGTAGTGTTTGTTTACATTTACTTTGTTTACAAACATTGGAGTAAAACAAGCTTCTATTTTGGGTTCTAATGGGGTCAGACAGTTGAACTGATGAGGCATTAATGTTATATTCTTCAATAATTAATTGGTACATATCATTCATTTGTAGGTTCAAAAATGGATGCCCCTTTAAACAAGATTTGTAACAGAATGCCCTCTAATTTTCCTGGGACACCATAGGACTGTTTATGCGATGTTTTTGCATGCTATTAGCCTTACTAAATTTGGAATTAGGAAGGGGGTGACAAACTGCATTTAACTCGTATTTTAAGAATGTGCACCGCAAAATATAGCTATAAGTGTTTGCAGCGTATACAGTGCCTATAACGCATAACTATATGAATGTAAATAAATGTCATAAAGTAGAATGGTTTTGATCTGTGAAATCACTGTAAGATGTGTATTATTTTCCTTTTGAAGTTACATATTGTTTGTTGCCTCAGTGGTCTGTTTACTGCACATTACTCAGTATCGGATAAGACAAAAACTGACCACTGGACACCAATGTTACTTGAGTACAATTATGACCAATGACTGTGTATTCTATTTAAAGTACTTTGTGCTTATAGGGATTAAGGATTCTGCAATGAATTACTCAATAAACAAATGTATTCCATAGCAAACTTCAAGAGTGTTTCATTTTGTACAGAAAATATTTGCTGTAGTTTCTTTCATTATGTTCTATATCCGTTTTTACTTTGCTCTGAGAACAATAAGTGTATTCTCAAAGTATATATTTGATATCTATCTACTCAAGTACCTATTCATTGATGAACATCTAGACCAGGTTCAATTCCTACCACTAGAGGACAGTGCTGTTCATGGAAATAATCAACATAGAGTACCATACAATTTTATAGTATTTACAATTTAATACAGATGAGAATATTCCTACATTCATTCATTGACAGTATTTTACAGACTAAGCACATATCATGTATACATACAGTACACAAATATATTAAATATTCAAAAAAAAATTGTACAAAAACAATGTGTTCTTTTATCAAAAGGGAATACATATATCAGATGTATCTTTTCACACCCCATTGGTTACACTCTTTTATGGTCCAATAGAAACAGTCTACACCCCAAGTGGTTCAGTTCTCGGTCATGCTCAGTATCTGTCACCGTACTCCTCCTCTACCTGTTGTCGGGCTAGCATGGCCTGTATCAGAGCACTACCGGTGCCTGACGCATCTGGGTGCTGTGAAGAAGCAGGCGCCCGGTAAAACTCGCTCTCCTCCTCCTCTGCTCTCTGCCTGGCCTGCATGACCTGCATCATCGCACTGGGTGTTGATGACACTGGGTGTTCTGAATGAACTGGCGCCCGGTAAAACTGGTCCTCTTCCTGCTCTGACTCCACCCTCTGCCTGGCTTGCATCACCTGTATCATCGCACTGGGTAACGCGTTTACTGGGTTCTGTGACTGAACTGGCGCCCGGTAAAACTCGTCCTCATTCTGTGACTCCGCCCTTTGCCTGGCTTGCATGGCCTGTATCAGTGCACTGGAGGGCGCAGGTGTTTGGTCTGCAGGAAATGGCACCCCGCGATAACTGGCTACATCCTGGTCCTCTGCGTATTGCCTGGCTAGCATGGCCTGCATCATAGCACTCGATGTCGTGGAGACTGAGTGGCCGGAAGGCATAGGCACACCGAAAGAGCTGCTGCTGTCACCATTCTCTTGCTCCAACCGCTGTCGGGCAATCAGAGCCTGGAGCATGCCAGTGGAGGATTCATTTTCCTGTCTTTTCCTGACCTGATTGAGAGAAAGGGTCATAGTTCAAGTATGACATTTGAAATAACATTGGAGTTTAGGTATTTATTGTAAGTTAGATTGTCTCAAGGTTACGTTAGATAGTCTCAAGGTTAAGTTAGATAGTCTCAAGGTTAAGTTAGATAGTCTCAAGGTTAAATACGATAGTCTCAAGGTTACGTTAGATAGTCTCAAGGATAAATACGATAGTCTCAAGGTTAAGTTAAATAGTCTCAAGGTTAAGTTAAATAGTCTCAAGATTAAGTTAGATAGTCTCAAGGTTAAATACGATAGTCTCAAGGTTAAGTTAAATAGTCTCAAGGTTAAGTTAGATAGTCTCAAGATTAAGTTAGATAGTCTCAAGGTTAAATACGATAGTCTCAAGGTTAAATTAGATAGTCTCAAAGTTAAATATGATAGTCTCAAGGTTAAGTTAGATAGTCTCAAGGTTAAATACGATAGTCTCAAGGTTACGTTAGATAGTCTCAAGGTTAAATACGATAGTCTCAAGGTTAAATACGATAGTCTCAAGGTCATTTCTCTTTGATCCTCTCACCTGTTTTTTCTTTTTCTGTTTGTTCTGCTTGGATTTCTGAAGGTTCTGTAGCTTCTCCAACAAGAACGCCTTGTCCTTCCCTTCCTAATAAAGGGAGTGAGAGAGAGAAAGAGAGAGAGCGAGAGTGAGAGCGAGACAACCAGAGAGAGAGGGAGTGAAAGAGAGAGATAGTACGTTCTAGACAGTCAATACAATTCATAAAAACAACAAATGAACAACATCAACACTGCACATTCAAATGAAATCAGCTAAATATATTACTCCGGCATTTCAACAACATTATAACGTAGACACAACCACTTCGGACACAACAGCTCTGATGGACGAGACACGTCGGACCAGACAGCTCACCAGAACTCACATTAACAATCTGCTGTCTCAGTAGAATGATAAGCAGCTGGCGTCCCTGAGTGATCTGCCTGAAGATGTAAATGAAGACACTGTGGAAAGGAGGTCAGTCAGTGAGTTTGTATTACAGTATGTGAAAGGGCAAAGTAGGCACACATAAAGTGCCACTAGATTGTATTTGAAGGCTTGATCCGGCAGACAACGCTATAAAAGCTGAATGTATTGCTTGATAGGACTTCAGTATACTGCTTCAAGGCAGGTAGCCTAGCGGTTAAGAGCGTTGGGCCAGTAACCGAAAGGTCGCTGGTTTGAATCACTAAGCTGACTAGGTGAAAAATTGACCGATGTGCCCTTGAGCAAGGCACTTCACCCTAAGTGCTCCTGTAAGTCTATGGATAAGAGTGACTAGCAAAATGTACAAATCAATCTTTTGACAAACAGCTCAAACGATCAATAATTTCTAGGAATCACGATCAAGTTAAGTTTATGACTTAGATGCCTTATATCACGTTTTCAAGACAACTGTCACTTTACCTTAAGACTGTGCTTTAAAACTACTTGCTACCTTCATAAACACAACTTTTACCCAATATAACCACCTCAACATGAACAAAGATGAACTCACAGGATGATGAGGGAGATCAGGAAGTAGAATATCTCACTCCTGATGACGTGCTGGTAGATCCAGACAGTCCACTGAAACGCATCCACCCTGTTCAAATCGTCCATCCAGATCTGTATTGCACTGAAGGTGGTGTTGAGGCCCCTGAAGGGCCCACACTTGTCTGAGGGGGGCAGACTGGGGGAGGGATCAGGGGAGGCATGGCAGTTTGAAATGCTCAGGTCAGAGAAAAGGAGCCAAAGTCAACCAACTTTCAATCATCCAACTTTCAGCACATTTTCAACTTTCTTACTGGAAGGTTTAAGTATAGCGTCATGCTTTTGAATAGCTGCTAATCAAACAGCATGATTCCACGGACTATCTCAGCCCCTAAAATTAAACCAAACTGAATTTTATCAATTAATGGTTATCAATTAATGACAGACTCCAGTTCTTCTGAACAAGCCATATTTATCCAGAACTAGATGGAATCTGAACCACTCCATATATCTACAGGTGTTTGTTTGGCCTTGCCTTAATCTATGACAGCCTTAACATAACATAAGTCCCTAGATTAGCCTTGCCCTGACCGCTTATACACCTACATCCACACGGTGTAGGCCACCATGGACAGAGCCCCCACGAAGGAAGGGAAGAAGAGGATAGCGATGAAGATGGTTTGCATCTGAGCCGCCCTGCCGGCTCGCCTGGGGGGCTGGCAGTTCAGGGTCAGGCTGACCTGGAGGACACAAAGTATAGACCGGGCATTACAGAGCTGGAGAGGGAGATAGAGAGGAGGAGCCTGGTGACGGTGTCTTGGCAACGGCACGATTTGATGAACAGGTAAACAAACAATGACCTTTGACAATAAGGGAGAACTGAGAGTAACAATTAACCTGCACCTTAACCAGGAATAAAGTAATTATTAATTTGTCAGGGAGGTATTTATCAGTATTTTATTTCACCTTCACCTCTCTGGACTTCATGTTACACAATACATGTATGTATCTTCTACTTAACGCAACCACTGTCTCAGATTTCAAAAAGCTTTACCAGAAAAGCACACCATGCAATAATCTGAGTACAGTGCTCAGACAACAAAACAAGCCATACAGATATCCGCCATGTTGTGGAGTCAACAGAAGTCAGAAATAGCATTATAAATATTCACTTACCTTTGATGATCTTCATCAGAATGCACTCCCAGGAATCCCAGTTCCACAATAAATGTTTGATTTGTTCAATAACGTCAATTTATGTCCAAATACCTCCTTTTTAGTTTGCGCGTTTAGTACACAATCCAAACTCACAAGGCGCGGGCAAGTCCAGGCGAAAGTTCAGACGAAAAGTCCTACTACAGTTCGTAGAAACATGTCAAACGATGTATAGAATCAATTTTTAGGATGTTTTTAACATAAATATTCAATAATGTTCCAACAGGAAAATTCCTTTGTCTGTAGAAATGCGATGGATTCAGGTCGCTCTCACACGCGTGATCAGCTCATGTCACTCTGGCAGACGTCTGACTCATTCAGCTCTCATTCCCCCCTCCTTCACAGTAGAAGCATCAAACAAGGTTCTAAAGACTGTTGACATCTAGTGGAAGCCTTAGGAAGTGCAATATGACCCCATAGACACTGTATATTCGATAGGCAATGACTTGAAAAACTACAAACCTCAGATTTCCCACTTCCTGGTTGGATTTTTCTCTCGGGTTTTTGCCTGCCATATGAGTTCTGTTATACTCACAGACATCATTCAAACAGTTTTAGAAACTTCAGAGTGTTTTCTATCCAAATCTACTAATAATATGCATATATTACTGGGCATGGGCAGCATGCAGTTTACTCTGGGCACCTTATTCATCCAAGCTACTCAATAATACTCAATATTTACAATGACGGCCTACCAAAAGGCAAAAGGCCTCCTGCGGGGACGAGGGGCTTGGATTAAAAATAAATATAAATATAGGACAGAACACACATCACAACAAGAGAGACAACACAACACTGCATAAAGAGAGACCTAAGACAACAACAAAGCAAGGCAGCAACACAAGGCACAAGGCAACACAAGGCACACAACATGGTAGCAGCAACATAGTAGCAGTACAAAACATGGTACAAACATTATTGGGCGCAGAACAGCACAAAGGGCAAGAAGGTAGAGACAACATTACATCACGCAAAGCAGCCACAACTGCCAGTAAGAGTGTCCATGATCAAGTCTTTGAATGAAGATATTGAGATAAGACTGTCCAGTTTGAGTGTTTGTTGCAGCTTGTTCCAGTCGCTGGCTGCAGCAAACTGAAAAGAGGAGTGACCCAGGGATGTGTGTGCTTTGGGGACCTTTAACTGGTATCATGTTATTGTATTTGATCAACTAAATCCTTTATTGCAGACACCTTCCACTTGTAGTTTTTTTTCTTCAGATGAATTGATGAACATGTAATGATTTCCCTGTACAGTATATACCACAGGGGAAACAACCTATTTTAATTTCCAGGACACTCATATATGTTTCCTCATTGTATTGGAAAATCCTAGTGACCATCGCTACCATCTATAAATAGAGCTAATTCTATGCCATTCAACCTTGTCATGAAACATTCAGCATCCTCTTCAGAAGAGAGTAACATGAGCCTGGCCCATTCTGCTATGGCATGGTATCTAGGGCAGTGAATCAACACTGTGCTGCGCTAGCAATAACAATTCCTGCTGGGGTCACTTGCCATACTAAAATGTACTCACTTTCTGTACTATAAAATACTTTTTTCACTGTCCTGAATATGTACTCACTGCTTTGGATAAGAAGTGTCTGCTAAGGGGCCTATATTATCTACCGTAATGAACAGGTTACCTTCTTTAGGTAGAAGAACCATACTGAACAGGTTACCTTCTTTAGGTAGAAGAACCATACTGAACAGGTTACCTTCTTTAGGTAGAAGAACCATACTGAACAGGTTACCTTCTTTAGGTAGAAGAACCATACTGAACAGGTTACCTTCTTTAGGTAGAAGAACCATACTGAACAGGTTACCTTCTTTAGGTAGAAGAACCGTACTGAACAGGTTACCTTCTTTAGGTAGAAGAACCATACTGAACAGGTTACCTTCTTTAGGTAGAAGAACCATACTGAACAGGTTACCTTCTTTAGGTAGAAGAACCATACTGAACAGGTTACCTTCTTTAGGTAGAAGAACCATACTGAACATGTTACCTTCTTTAGGTAGAAGAACCGTACTGAACAGGTTACCTTCTTTAGGTAGAAGAACCGTACTGAACAGGTTACCTTCTTTAGGTAGAATAACCATACTGAACAGGTTACCTTCTTTAGGTAGAAGAACCATACTGAACAGGTTACCTTCTTTAGGTAGAAGAACCGTACTGAACAGGTTACCTTCTTTAGGTAGAATAACCATACTGAACAGGTTACCTTCTTTAGGTAGAAGAACCGTACTGAACAGGTTACCTTCTTTAGGTAGAAGAACCGTACTGAACAGGTTACCTTCTTTAGGTAGAAGAACCGTACTGAACAGGTTACCTTCTTTAGGTAGAAGAACCGTACTGAACAGGTTACCTTCTTTAGGTAGAAGAACCATACTGAACAGGTTACCTTCTTTAGGTAGAAGAACCATACTGAACAGGTTACCTTCTTTAGGTAGAAGAACCATACTGAACAGGTTACCTTCTTTAGGTAGAATAACCATACTGAACAGGTTACCTTCTTTAGGTAGAAGAACCATACTGAACAGGTTACCTTCTTTAGGTAGAATAACCATACTGAACAGGTTACCTTCTTTAGGTAGAAGAACCATACTGAACAGGTTACCTTCTTTAGGTAGAAGAACCATACTGAACAGGTTACCTTCTTTAGGTAGAAGAACCGTACTGAACAGGTTACCTTCTTTAGGTAGAAGAACCGTACTGAACAGGTTACCTTCTTTAGGTAGAAGAACCGTACTGAACAGGTTACCTTCTTTAGGTAGAAGAACCGTACTGAACAGGTTACCTTCTTTAGGTAGAAGAACCATACTGAACAGGTTACCTTCTTTAGGTAGAATAACCATACTGAACAGGTTACCTTCTTTAGGTAGAAGAACCATACTGAACAGGTTACCTTCTTTAGATAGAAGAACCGTACTGAACAGGTTACCTTCTTTAGGTAGAAGAACCATACTGAACAGGTTACCTTCTTTAGGTAGAAGAACCGTACTGAACAGGTTACCTTCTTTAGGTAGAAGAACCATACTGAACAGGTTACCTTCTTTAGGTAGAAGAACCATACTGAACAGGTTACCTTCTTTAGGTAGAATAACCATACTGAACAGGTTACCTTCTTTAGGTAGAATAACCGTACTGAACAGGTTACCTTCTTTAGGTAGAAGAATCATACTGAACAGGTTACCTTCTTTAGGTAGAAGAACCGTACTGAACAGGTTACCTTCTTTAGGTAGAAGAACCGTACTGAACAGGTTACCTTCTTTAGGTAGAAGAACCATACTGAACAGGTTACCTTCTTTAGGTAGAAGAACCATACTGAACAGGTTACCTTCTTTAGGTAGAATAACCATACTGAACAGGTTACCTTCTTTAGGTAGAAGAACCATACTGAACAGGTTACCTTCTTTAGGTAGAAGAACCATACTGAACAGGTTACCTTCTTTAGGTAGAAAAACCATACTGAACAGGTTACCTTCTTTAGGTAGAAGAACCGTACTGAACAGGTTACCTTCTTTAGGTAGAAGAACCACACTGAACAGGTTACCTTCTTAAGGTAGAAGAACCATACTGAACAGGTTACCTTCTTTAGGTAGAAGAGGATGAAGAACTTGATTATCTGTATCACTGGGAGGAGGGGAGAGAAGTAGATTCCGATCCTGCAGACAGAAAAACATGGTTATAAGAATTGACCATATCTCATCCACAGTTGTGTTATGTTTTACTATGAAAATAGATGGAGCTATAGATGAACAGAGATTCGAGTCGAGGACAGCACAGTTCAGTACAGTAGAGTACATTAGAGCACAGTACAGTAGAGTAGAGTACAGTAGAATACAGTACAGTAGAGTACAGTACAGTAGAGTCCAGTAGAGCACAGTACAGTAGAGTACAGTACAGTAGAATCCAGTAGAGTACAGTACAATAGAGTACAGTGTAATGAAATAACGTCAGTACCATGCCAGGGTCTGTGCATAGATCAGGTCAAGGACATTCCTGGCAACGTCAAACTCTGGAACTCCCAGGCTCTGTATGCATTTAGTCCCAATGACACTGGTGGAGAAAATAACTAACGAGTTACAGAAGAGCATTTTTCACTGAAACTTTCCCTCCAAACAGAAAGATGAGTTACAGTATAGAATTCTACTGCATACTGTAGCATGTTTAGCTTTAAGTGAACACGTTATGGGAAATGTGTTTTGAAAATGCCACTCACTTGCTCAAGAACTCTCCAAAGAAGGATCCTAACATTATGAAGAGGAAGTCCATAATAACCAGTCTGTACAAGGCTTGTCCTACGATGGACTCCCAGCACTAAGACAAACAATTGGAATCACAGTGGTGAATGAACACACAGTACATATCAATGACAATCCCAAAAAATGTTGAAAGCATGAATGTGATTTGGTTTAAAAGGACTTACTGAAAATGTATTGGCCACATCCTTCATCCAGTAGTAGCAGAGAATACCCAGAATGGACATCTTGAGAATGACATTTCTATAAAGGAAAAAGGAATTCAAAACATCATTCAAAACATCAGTCATTGTACAGTATATGACCGTTCTGTTTTTTCCTGATATTGTATTAAGCATATTTAGTCTTTATTTATGCATTACTGTAATATTTAATTAAGGCGTTACTTTAAATTGATCATTGAGCAAATAGATTTGATCAATCGATTTCAATATACTGTACCAGTCAAAGCTTTGGACACACCTACTCCAGGGTTTTTCTTTATTTTTACTATTTTCTACATTGTAGAATCACAGTGAAGACATCAAAACTATGAAATAACACATATGGAATCATGTGGTAACCAAAAAAGTGTTAAACAAATCAAATTGTATCAAGAATATTCATATCCTTGCTTCAGGTCCTGAGCTACTGGCAGTTAGATTTTGTGTATGTCATTTTAGGCAGAAATTGGAAAAAATTGTATGATCCGTTGACATGAAGGTCAGTCAATCTGGAAGATTTCAAGAACTTTCTTCAAGTGCAGTCGCAAAAACCATCAAGCGCTATGATGAAACTGGCTCTCATGAGGACCACCACAGGAAAACAAGACCCAGAGTTTCCTCTGCAACAGAGGACAAGTTCATTAGAGTTACCAGCCTCAGAAATTGCCGCCCAAATCAATTCTTCACAGAGTTCAAGTAACAGACACATCGCAACATCAACTGTTCAGAGGAGACTGCGTGAATCAGACCTTCATGGTTGAATTGCTGCAAACAAATCACTACTAAAGGACACCAATAATAAGAAGAGACGTCCTTGGGCCAAGAAACATGAGCAATGGACATTAGACCGGTGGAAATCTGTCCTTTTGGTCTGATGAGTCCAAATGTGAGATTTTTGGTTCAAACCGCTGTGTTTTGTGAGACGCAGAGTAAGTGAACGGAGGATCTCTGCATGTGTGGTTCCCACTGTGAAGCATGGAGGAGGATTTGTGATGGTGTGGGGGTGCTTTGCTGGTGACACTGTCAGTGATTTATTTAGAATTAAAGGCACACTTAACCAGCATGGCTACCACAGCATTCTGCAGTGATACGCCATCCCATTCTGGTTTGCACTTAGTGGGACTATCATTTTGACCCAAAAACACCTCTAGTCTGTATAAGGGCTATTTGACCAAGAAGGAGAGTGATGGAGCGCTGCATCAGATGACCTGGCCTCCACAATCACCCGACCTCAACCCATTTGAGATGGTTTGGAATGAGTTGGACCGCAGAGTGAAAAGGAAAAGCAGCCAACAAGTGCTCAGCATATTTGGGAACTCCTTCAAGACTGTTGGAAAAGCATTCCCGGTGAAGCTGGTTGAGAGAATGCCAAGAGTGTGCGAAGCTGTCATCAAGGCAAAGGGTGGCAACTTTGAACAATCTAAAATATATTTTGATTTGTTTAACACTTTTTTGGTTACGACATGAGTAGGTGTATCTAAACTTTTGACCGGTAGCGTATGTATTTATTAATGTGTTTTGTATCCATCTCTAACCTGACTATGATGGCATAGACCTGCATGCGAGGGTTGGAGTAGTGCTCTATCTTTTTGAACAGAGAGTAGAAGAGAGGGACGACCAGATTGATCAGGGACACCACAAAGGGGAGGAGGAGAGTAGCGGCCTCCTCCAGGAGAGAGCCGGAAGCTTTGTCCGATGACTGCCTCGTCCGCTGGAAAGATACCATAGTAGGTCAGTTTGTTCTGATCTAAGGACAGTTTTGTGTTTCCCCCATGTTAAAAAGAGGCTTTGGAGAGGGTGAGCTGTTCATAGATCAGTGCCTAGAAGCAACCAGCCTGGAGAAAAGATAAGACACTGAAGTCTGGACAAAATCAATCACAGCTTTAGCAAGATAGTGTCCAGTTTCCATTTGAGATTTACCCCAATGTTTTGCACAAAAGGCTCAGATTTTTCTGTTTCCATCTACGCATGCCGGCACCCATGTCTCACTGGACCATGGCTACGGCTGACCTGCTCTGACTTGGAGCCAAGGCCCTGGGTACTTTTCAGCTGGCATTTACACAACAATGGCTAACTGTGGACTTTAACACCTTGTCACAAAGCAACAGTCTTGATGATGCAGATGTTGTTGATTCTGCTCTCCCCAAGTCTTTATTTAAGTCACACTCCTGATGGAAACACAAACACTTGAGCTTCCATTAACAATAAATCAGTGGTGACACAATGGTGTAGGATAAGTCTTAGGTGCTCCCGAGTGGCGCAGCGGTCTAAGGCACTGCATCTCAGTGTTAGAGACGTCACTACAGGCACCTTGGTTCGAATCCAGGCTGTATCACAACCTGCCGTGATTGGGAGTCCCATAGGGCGGCGCACAATTGGCCCAGCTTCGTCCGGCCTTGGCCGGTGTAGGCTGTCATTGTAAATAAGAAGTTGTGTTTAACTGACTTGCCTAGTTAAATGAAGGTTAAATTGAAAAAAAAATATTATAATAATTTGGTGGAAGTGTAGCAATGATGTCACACTAACACCGTTATAAAGACCACACCTTGTACAGCCAGGAAAGTAGTATTGTATTGATGCTATATGATTCAGATATGCTCAGGTACACACAGACACAATTACACACTTTGAATTACTGTATACAAGGGTATGTCTTATACCATGGTCATCGACTCTAGTCCCGGAGCTACACATTGTGCAGGCATTTGTTTTAGCCCAGCACTAACACACCTGATTCAACTAATCACCGCCTGGTCTTCATCATACTTAGATGGATCAGGGTCAGCTGATCCCCGGATCATACATTAACAACACAAGCTTTATAAGGAAGCAACGTGCCATCGTGTCACAACGTTTATGTAAGGTCTTCCTTGGGAAAGAGTTCTTCTGACCTCAATGGGACTTCCTGGTTATATGAAAGTTAATAAAATGTACCATACCCATGTGTCATATTGACACAGGAAGTAGACACTGGCGCCACAGCCCAAGGCCATGCCCGTGGAGAGGAGCCAGGTACCCAGGAAGACCCCATAGTGCTTCAGCCTCTCTGTCAGAGGTAGCAGGGCCACCTGGATCTTTTCTGATAAGGACTCCTGGAGGGGAATGGAAACATTATTTCAAAGTTATTTCACAGTTGGTTATCTGAGAGAGATCCTATTTGGGCCCCCTAACAAGTCAGAGAGCAGAGTATTCTATGTATGGAAGAGCAGATCAGTACTGAGTCACAAGTACTGGACATGTATCTAGTCTCTCAAATGTGGGATTTGTTCAGCGATATTACATAATTTCTTGTAACAAAGCTACAGTTATGATTTGGCCATGAGGTCAACAAAGCTCCAGTAATGATATGGCCACGAGGTCAACAAAGCTACAGTAATGATCTAGCCATGAGGTCAACAAAGCTAAAGTAATGATATGGACATGAGGTAAACAAAGCTACAGTAATGATATGGACATGGGGTAAACAAAGCTACAATAATTATATGGCAATGAGATCCACAAAGCTACAGTAATTATATGGCAATGAGATCAACAAAGCTACAGTAATGATCTAGCCATGAGGTCAACAAACCTAAAGTAATGATATGGACATGAGGTCAACAAAGCTACAGTAATGATATGGCAACGAGGTCAACAAAGCTACAGTAATGATATGGCAATGAAGTCAACAAAGCTACAATAATGATACGGCCATGAGTTCAACAAAGCTACAGTAATAGTTTATCAAAAACAGTGACATTAGACGCTTGTAAAAGCCTGATAACCTGCCAGCTCACACAAGATTTGGTTCTGGTTTCCGAGATTACAGTGAAAGTGACCTTGAGTTGGATGCGCAGATTGTTCTTGCGCTGTCGTACGGCTTTCTCGTTAGTCACACTGAAGTCCCAGCTACACAGGAGCTGCCAGGCTCCACCCAAGCCTGAGTCTGCAAGGACATACTTCTTCCTGAACGAGCTGGCCATGCTGCAGAGAGAGAGAGGGGGGAGGTCAACAATCCACAAAAGTGCTTCCACAGTTGATTTCTTCAAACCAAGCTGCTTACCTATTGCAGATGCAGTCTTCCCAGCCTGGTGCAGGTCTACAATTTTGTTTCTTGTGTCCTTTGACAGCTATTTGGTCTTGGCCATAGTGGAGTTTGGAGTGTGACTGTTTGAGGTTGTGGACAGGTGTCTTTTATACTGATAACAAGTTCAAACAGGTGCCATTAATACAGGTAACGAGTGGAGGACAGAGGAGCCTCTTAAAGAAGAAGTTACAGGTCTGTGAGAGCCAGAAATATTGCCTGTTTGTAGGTGACCAAATACTTATTTTCCACCATAATTTGCAAATTAATTAATTAAAAATCCTATAATGTGATTTTCTGGATTTTTTTTCTAATTTTGTCTGTCATAGTTGACAGACAAAATTATGAAAATTACAGGCCTCTATCATATTTTTAAGTGGGAGAACTTGCACAATTGGTGGATGACTAAATACTTTTTTGCCCCACTGTATCTTACAATTCAGGTCTGAGCCAAAACAATTCGAGCTTCTACTTCTAAAATTTCACCTTTCCAGAAACATGTCTCTCACCGTTGCCGCTTGCTATAGACCACCCTCTGCCCCCAGCTCTGCCCTGGACACCATATGTGAATTGATTGCCCCCCATCTATCTTGTGCTTCTAGGTGACCTAAACTGGGACATGTGACATGTGCTTCCCATGCCAATAAAGCCATTGAATTGGAATTGGAATTGAGAGAGAGAGAGAGAGAGAGAGAGAGAGAGAGAGAGAGAGAGAGAGAGAGAGAGAGAGAGAGAGAGAGAGAGAGACGGACAGACATACAGAAAGAGACGGACAGACAAAGACAGAGAGACAGACAGAGACCGAGAGACAGAGAGACCGAGAGAGAGACTGATCACCCCAATCCACAAAAGTGGAGACAAATTTGACCCCAATAACTACCGTGGGATGTGTCAACAGCAACCTTGGGGAAATCCTCTGCATTATAATTAACAGCAGACTTGTACACTTGTAAATACAACCAATATTTTATTTATTATTATTTGTATTTATTTTCCCTTTTGTACTTTAACAATTAGCATATCGTTACAACACTATATATATACGTATATATATATGAAATTTGTGATGTCTGTGATGTGTAATGTTTACTGTTCATTTTTATTGTTTATTTCACTTTTGTATATTATCTACTTCACTTGTTTTGGCAATGTTAACATATGTTTCCCATGCCAATAAAGCCCCTTGAATCGAATTGAGAGAGACAGAGAGAAAGAGAGAGAACAAGGGTCCCTTTACTGCACTATTACAACATGAAGGAAAGGTTCAATAAATATCATGAAGGTATGATGTGAATGTCATGTCATTGACATCATACATGTGAGATCAACTGGCTTTGATAAATGATTTACTGGCACTTGAAACCAATGGAGAAGCACATGGAAACCAAAATATGCATGACATAAATGACAGTTCAAAGCAGAGTTAATAGTGGTCAATACAATGTTACTGTTACATGATCACTGTGCAGTCCCATCCCATACTGACCTGTAGATGAGGGCGGCTCCACACAACACCATGTAGGCTGCTACGGTGAAGAAGTAGGCCAGCTGCATATTGTACTCAGACCGGCCCCCTGTCCCTTGTGTTTTATTACTGTAGCCGCCATAATACATCACTGTGTGGCTGAAATAACCCTGTGGGGAAAATAGATCAAAATAAAACATTTTTACCACACAGTACCTGTTCACTGTATGCTGACTTTACAGTACGGGGAGTCGTATAACACATATGTTGCTCAGATTCGTAGCGTATGCTGCCATGGAATGATTCACTCAAAAGCCTCGACCAGAAGTAGCGTGAATAGTAACCAACAACAAACCGCTCCGGTCAGTATCTCTAGCCCTTTGAAGCTGACCCCAGCGGGGATGTCTGGCGTGGGGTGATAGATGAGCTGGGGGATGGTGATGAAACCAAAGTTGACCAGGAAGGAGAAGATGTTGAACATCAGCAGCCATTTTAGGAACTTGAAGTAGGAGAGGACCCCCGTGCCAAATTTACCCCCGACCTCCTTCATGGTACCCCGCCACAGTTCCAGGGTCTGCTTGGCTAAAGTCATGTTAGCACCACACCTGCGGAACGCCTGAGGGGGAAGACTGGTCTGAGAACAGTGGTGGGGGTCTTGTATGTCACAAATGCACTGTCATAGATTTCATAGCACAGATGTCACAGAATAGGTGTAATTGTCAATAGAGGATGTGGATGATGGAACAGTAATAATGTTTAATGTAAGTAGAAAGTTATTGTATGGCCTGCATGGTGGCAGTCTGTTTCTGCTTTTGCCAATGTTCAAGTGTCGCTGAATGCAGAGACAGAATGTCACCCTGGCAAATTGTATTGCTCATAAAAGGCATAATGATTTAGTGATAGCCAACAACAGGAAGCGTTGCACTTTGCCATAGTCTAATAGGACACTGCTTGTGCAGTACAAGGACACACAGGAAGTAAAGTTGGGCATCAGGACAGGAGGACACACAGAGAGACACAAAGATGTCAGAGAGTCAAACTACTCACCAGTGAGACAGTCGTTGAGCAGTCCGCAAAGCAGTTCAGTTGCCGGGACTTTTTGAATGATTTCAACGCCAACACTTGGCCCCTAGGAGATAAGAGATCAAACAAACATAAAGATTACAGTCTGATACAGTTATGTAGCGTATGATAATAACATACGCGCATCACAGCGTTATCTCTTCATAAAAATATATGACCTGTCAAAAGTTGCACAGTGCTCTTGGCTGGCTGTGTGGCTGTAAACTTTGGACTTGGCCGATGCGATGCGCTTATGGTAAACACTTCGTCCTTACCTGCATACCGCAAGAAGGTGTGTGTGTGTGTCTGTGTGTGTGACTATTCTCCCCAATGATCTCACATTGCAAGCCTACATAACTGCACACTCGATGCCCAACCTACCCTTGTACATAGTACTTATTTTACTACCCCTGGTAATAAATTAAACTTTCCATAGTAAAACTGAAAGAAAACAGGCACTTTTGGACCTATGACGGTGACATGACAACTATACAGTTGAAGTCGGAAGTTTACATACACCTTTGCCAAATATATTTAAACTCCGTTTTTCACAATTCCTGACATTTAATCATAGTAAAAATTCCCTGTCTTAGGTCAGTTAGGATCACCACTTTATTTTAAGATTGTAAAATGTCAGAATAATTTTAGAGACAATGATTCATTTCAGATATGATTTCTTTCATCACATTCCCATTGGGTCAGAAGTTTACATACACTCAATTAGTATTTGGTAGCATTGCCTTGAAATTGTTTAACTTGGGTCAAACATTTTGGGTAGCCTTCCACAAGCTTCCCACAATAAGTTGGGTGAATTCTGGCCCATTCCTCCTGACAGAGCTGGTGTAACTAAGTCAGGTTTGTAGGCCTCCTTGCTCGCACACTCTTTTTCAGTTCTGCCCACGCATTTTCTATAGGATTGAGGTCAGGGCTTTGAGATGGCCACTCCAATACCTTAACTTTGTTGTCCTTAAGCCATTTTGCCACAACTTTGGAAGTATGCTTGGGGTCCATTTGGAAGACCCATTTGCGACCAAGCTTTAACTGATGTCTTGAGATGTTGCTTCAATATACCCACATAAATATCCATCCTCATGATGTCATCTATTTTGTGAAGTGCACAAGACCCTCCTGCAGCAAAGCACCCTCACAACATGATGCTGCCACCCCCATGCTTCACGGTTGGGATGGTGTTCTTCGGCTTGCAAACCTACCCCTTTTAACTCCAAACATAACAATGGTCATTATGGCCAAACAGTTCTACTTTTGTTTCATCAGACCAGAGGACATTACTCCAAAAAGTAAGATCCTTGTCCCCATGTGCAGTTGCAAACCGTAGTCTGGCTTTTTTATGGTGGTTTTGGAGCAGTGGCTTCTTCCTTGCTGAGCGGCCTTTCAGGTCATGTCGATATAGGACTTGTTTTACTGTGGATATAGATACTTTTGTACCTGTTTCCTCCAGCATCTTCACAAGGTCCTTTGCTGTTGTTGTGGGATTGATTTGCACTTTCCACACCAAAGTACGTTCATCTCTAGGAGACGGAACACGTCACCTTCCTGAGCGGTATGATGGCTGTGTGGTCCCATGGTGTTTATACTTGCGTACTATTGTTTGTACAGATGAACGTGGTACCTTCAGGCATTTGGAAATTGCTCCCAAGGATGAACCAGACTTGTGGAGGTCTACAATTGTTTTTCTGAGGTCTTGGCTGATTTCTTTTGATTTTCCCATGATGTCAAGCAAAGAGGCACTGAGTTTGAAGGTAGGCCTTGAAATACATCCATAGGTCCACCTCCAATTGATTCAAATGATGTCAATTAGCCTATCAGAAGCTTGTAAAGCCATTACATAATTTTCTGGAATTTTCCAAGCTGTTTAATGGCATAGTCAACTTAGTGTATGTAAACTTCTGACCCACTGGAATTGTGATACAGTGAATTATAAGTGAAATAATCTGTCTGTAAACATTTGTTGGAAAAATGACTTGTGTCAAGCACAAAGTAGATGTCCTAACCGACTTGCCAAAACTATAGTTTGCTAACAAGAAATTTGTGGAGTGGTTGAAAGACGAGTTTTAATGAGTCCAACCTAAGTGTATGTAAACTTCCGACTTCAACTAAACCTGATGTGTTTCTTGTCATCAAAGCTCATAGGGAGGTCTCGGATGGCCTTGATTCTGTCCCTCGTTGACATAGCAACCAGCTCTTGGACCAAGTTCTGTTCCTCTGTTGGACAAAGACATGACAAGACAGATCTGTGAGGTTATTATTCATAGTATACCTTTAAAATCAGAGCTGTAATATAATACAAAAAATTATAGTATAATAATACATAATATAATGTATAATATATGAGTTTGTCATTGTGATTTAGGATAAGAAGTGATGTAGGGTTAGGATTGAGCTATAAAGTCATTATATAGTAGGAAACGTCTTATACATCAATCAGTGAGTGTATCCAGAATATGACTTCAATGGATAACATTGGGAGGGAGAATGGACAGGCATTCTCAACGGTTGTTGTGCCCATAGGAAGGCAATTCTAGTAATTTAATTTCTATGGCTGTGCCCTAGGCTCTCCATTCTTCATCCCTCACCATTTTCCATCTCATTCCTGATGTCGTCCTCAGAAAGGCCCAGATTGCCCAGAGCAGCCTCTCCTACAGGGAATAGACTCATCTTCCTCGACCCCCTGAACCTCATCGAAACATGACCTGGGAGACACGAGGACATCTAATTAAACACAGCTGACAGCCTAGCTATTACTGGGGAATTATGAGCCTAATAACGCGTGTTGAACGAATAGAAAGTCATCCATCATAGGCTTACTATCAGCACTAACAATACGGAGGATATATAATATGTTAAGCTAATAGAAAGCACTACACATCCTATTTATTCATTACAGATCATGTCCACCCATTGACTTGGCAAACACAATTCATTCCCATAATTCCAGTGCAAACAAGTGAACTTACAAAGAACGGCATGCACACACAACTTACAATATATCATGGTTTATTGGTTCACGCACTGACACGGTCCTTGATTGCACAGGGAAGTGGTTTTGGGTGGCTTGAAAGGGGAGACCCCCAATCACATTGCATGGGTGTGTTGTGAGTCAATATTTACAATGTGTAAATAAGCATTAGCCGCTGATGATCAACTTTGATTAAACCAAATGAAATAGAGGTGGTTAACAAAAGGTTTCCAAAAGGTTGTCCCCATAGCAGAACCCTTCTTGGTTCCAGGTAGAACCATTTTAGGTTGCAGGTAGAACCCATTGTGTTCCATGTAGAACCTGAATCCAAAGGGTTCTCCTATATGCAAAGGGATCTCCTATGGGGACAGCCAAATAACCCTTTTAGGTTCTAGATAGCATATTTTTTTCTAAGACTGTACTATGTTTCACATCCTTTTGCCAAATGCAGTAGCATGACTAGCTGACAATGAAAGAAGATGAATGTGCAAGTAGAGGTACTGGGGAGCAAAGGAGCAAAAAATAAATAACAATATGGAGATGAGGTAGTTGGGTGTGCTATTTACAGATGGGCTGTGTACAGGTGCAATGATCGGTAAGCTGCTCTGACAGCTGATGCTTAAAGTTAGTGAGGGAGATATAAGACTCCAGCTTCAGTGATTTTTGCAATTCGTTCCAGTCACTGGCAGCAGAGAACTGGAAGGCGGCCCAACGAGGAGTTGGCTATGGGGATGACCATAGCAAACACCTAATCATCAGTCCTCGTGATCAGACCGTATTACCTGGATTGTGTTCATTAGGCAACAAATTGAAGAAAACAGACTGAAACAGGGAGGGACTACCTGGACTTGTCCAAAAAGAAATGCTCATTGTAACGTTTCGTTGAAAAATGTTTTGCTACGTTTTGCCCTAATCAATACAGCCCTGTAAACTGTTAGCACCTTAGTTTCCCGATGGTATTTTTCTGCCAACTTCCTTGTGCTGCCTGTTTACCTTTGGGTAATGTTTAAATAGACATTGGATCGTCAAATCATTATCTTAAGGATCTGACCCTTCTTTTCAATTTTCGCCTAAAACGACATACCCAAATCTAACTGCCTGTAGCAAGGATAGTGCAACAACGAACCTCAAAGGTTCTTATGATCAAAGGGACCAACTGAAAGCTAAAGAAGTAAAGTAAGGAAGTAAATAGAGAGTAATCTACTGTAGGTGCTTTAGAAGTGGTTTGAACAGTACCTGAAGTTGCAGATGGAAGTCGTACAGGAGGCGTTGTGTCATAATGCGTTGCCTGGTCGATCTGGTACCCGCTGTGATCTGAACATCATGGAGAACGAACACTAGATTCATTAATTGCATCCACCTAATTTTCGAACGTTGCTATGGGCACAGCCACACAACGGAAGTGATGGATTCGATTTCTGCTTTACCTACCTAGTGCAGCGTGCACGTGGCACATTTACTAGAGTAAATTATTTGAAGGAGTCAATTTGTAGAGTATAAGAGTCAAGTAAACAAGCGTAAGTGTAATTGTATATGTATTTCATTCAAGTTCTCAAACGTTAGATAGAGCTACTAGTAGTTATGTTGTGATAATTACGTTAATTGTGTTGTGTATGAGATGAAGGCCTCCACAAAGCCAATAACTATAACGATAACTATAATGATAAACTATAGTCTACATAACTATATAACGTTGGTGAGCATCCACACTAGATTAACGTTTCTCGAGTATTGTCCTGCACCTCAATCAACTGATCAACGCATTCTACTGCACACTGCCTGTTAATAAGGTGGTAACACAAGACCATTCACGAGGTCATAAGCACAGATACTGGTTCAGACCATTCACGAGGTCTAACGCACAGATACTGTTTCAGACCATTCACGAGGTCTAACGCACAGATACTGTTTCAGACCAATGCTTTCAGGGTGTGATCATTGTCATAGTGACAACTGCAAATAATACTTCAATGTACATCTAGGCCAAATGAAAAATAATATAGTAACTCGTATTTAAATGTAGCAATTGAACAACAAACGCCGAGCCTGCACATATTTTACAGCATCTCATTGCCTCGTTGCTCAAGTGGTTTGCAAGTGATTTCCATTTTTGTAATGGTTGTCAATTCCTTTGTGTCTTATTTTTCACTGTGCTCATCTAGGCTATGTCCTGTACAACTATTTGCTATGCACCAGTGCAACAATGTTATAATCATAACAGGCCAAACGTGATCAATCACACCAACACACTTTCTCTCTTCAATTTTACCCGAAATTGATTTTCTGTGCTGTAGGCCTGTTTTACTTTCAGCAATTAGTAAAAGCAAGCCTGATTAATTCCCTGAATAGGCTATTAAGAGTAATATTTGTGTTGTGGAGAAATGACCAGGCAGGAGACTGGAGTACAGTTAGTTTTCGTTCAGTCCAAACCCCTCGTGCTCTACAGTTCCCGGCACCCCAGTGCGCATGTGCATTTCCTATTAGGTGTAGTAATGTAACACTGCCGTAATGCATTACTGCTTAGTAACAGCACAGTAACTAATATAAACAGATGTAGATCCCAGATACTACACTCCTCCCCCATAGTGTTTAACTCCCAGAGAACAAGGTAAATATGTTAGGTAACTACTAATGCAATATCTGAACAATGCATTCCTAAACATTTTTCAACTACTGGGTTGAAGCAGACTTTTCAGAGCCCAGCACAAATCCAGGGGATTTTTTTTATTTTATTTTTTTATTCTGCCCCGAAGATGGAGTTTGTGTCCTAATAACTAACCCAGGTAATGTCCTTTTTCTTTCCTTTTATCTAGGACATATTAAAGTGTTTGTTTGTTTTACTGTCCGTTACCTCCTTAACCAGCTCAACTCACAGGTCAAGCTTTTGAGGTGCCCTTCGCTGTCGAATAGGATATCTCCGCTCCTCCTGGGCTTCCTGTGGTGGGCCAGGTTCGGGTGGAAGGTAGTCCTGGGGGTCGTTATTGTTCTTGTTCCTCCGGCATGTCTCTGCTGGAGCGTTGGACCGTAGCAGATGATCTACATGAACGTTGACCTGGCGATGACCAAGGTCCTCTGCGTTGCAAGATCACACCTGAGTTCCACAGGCGCTTGGGGTGTCTGAAATCACGTACCATCACCCTCTCTTCCTCTTTGAATTCTCTGACAGTCTTTGAGTGTCTGTCATGAGCTTTCTTCTACTGTAGCTGGTGCTTTGCCACAGTGCTTGACAAGTCTGGTTTCAACAATGTCAGGCGGGTACGTGGTTGGCATTTCAGAAACAGTTCAGCTGGTGTACATTCCGTTACTGTGTGTGGGGTGTTACGGTAAGTAAACAGGAACCGCGGAAGCCTTTGGTGGGTGGGCACAGACTGAACCTCGAGTCTAGTCCAGGCCTTCTTAAAGGTTTGCACGGCTCTCTACGCTGCTCTGTTTGATGCCGGATGGTAAGGTGGTGACAGGATGTGCCTTACTCCATTGTTCTTGAGAAACATTTCAAAATCGTTTGACGTGAACGGAGGGCCATTGTCCGATACAAGCTCATTGACTAGTCCAAAGGATGCAAACAGGTGTCTGAGAAGATTGATGGTCTTCTCAGCTGTGGTCAGTTGAGTAGGGAACACTTCCATCCACTTGGAATGGACATCAACGACAACAAGGAAATGTTGCTTGTCAATTTCGGCGTAATCCACATGGATGCGTTCCCAAGGTGTAGCAGCCCAGGACCATGGATGAAGAGGTGCAGCAGCAGGCTTGTTGCGAACAGCTTCACAAGGTGAGCAGTGGCCTACATGCTGTTGAATGTTCTGATCCAGTCCAGGCCACCACAGATAACTGCGAGCGAGTGCTTTCATTCGAGTGATCCCTGGATGTCCCTCATGCAGGTCAGATAGCAGTCTCCTCTGGAATTTGTGAGGTACCACCACCCTTGATCCCCACAGAACACACCCTTGATCAGTGGACAACTGGTCTTTCTTGTCGATGAATGGACGAAGGTTATCGTCATTTACGAAGGTTGGCCAAATGCCTAATGTTAAGTCCAAGACTTTGGAAAGCACTGGGTCTTTCCTTGTTTCCTCTGCTATGTCAGAAGCAGATATGGGAAGTTCATCAATGAGAGAGATCTGGAAGACTGCTCTATCATCTTCACTGTCGGAGTCACTATTGCATGGTAGTCTTGATAGTGCATCGGCATTTGCGTGATCACTGGATCGTCTGTACTCAATCTCGTAGTCGTGGGCTAACAATATCAGAGCCCAACGTTGCATTCGAAGTGCAGCAAGGGTTGGTATAGCTGATTTTGGTCCAAGGATGGCCAACAGAGGCTTGTGATCTGTCAGCAGTTGGAACTTCCTTCCGTAGAGGTATTTGTGAAACTTCTTCACTCCGAATATTATGCTCAGGGCTTCCTTCTCAATTTGAGCATCATTTTTCTCACTTGGTGACAGAGTCCGTGATGCAAATGCAATAGGGTGTTCTTCACCTGACGGTAGAACATGTGAGATGACGGCTCCTACTCCATATGGAGATGCATCACACGCGAGTCTCAGCTTCATCTCTGTGTTGTAGTGGGCAAGCCACTTGCTCTTTAGCAGACGCTGTTTGCAAGTCTTGATTGCTTCTTCCCATTGTGGGGACCAATTCCACTTTGTATCGGCCTGCAGCAGTTGGTGAAGCGGATGCAACAATGTGGACAAGTTTGCTACAAACTTTCCGTAATAGTTCAGGATCCCCAAAAATGACCTCAGCTCTGAGATATTTGTGGGTGCTGGTGCGTTTACGATTGCTTCCACCTTGCTGTTGGTTGGGTGCAGGCCTTGTGCATCAATCTTGTATCCGAGATACTCCACTGAGTCCTGGAGGAACTCACACTTGCTGTGTTTCATTCTCACTCCATATTTCTCCAGTCTTGACATCACTTTGTCCAGCACTACAAGGTGCTCTCCAATGGTTGTTGCTGACACGAGGATATCGTCCATGAAGCACACAACATGGTCTATACCGTCCAAGATCTGATCCATTGTGTGTTGGAATATCGCTGGAGCTGTCGAGATTCCATAGGCCAAGCGGTTGAATCTGAATAGCCCCTTGTGTGTATTGATGGTCAGATACTGTTCTGACTCCGGATCCAGCTTCAGTTGCTGATAAGCGAATGCCAGGTCCAGCTTACTGAAAACCTTCCCACCAGCTAGAGTGGCAAACAGATCTTCAGCGTTTGATAGTGGATATTCCTCTGGTAGTATGCAGCGATTTACTGTGACCTTGTAGTCACCGCACATTCTGAAGGTCTTGTCTTTCTTTGGGACTACAACAATCGGAGCGGCCCAGTCGCTCCTCGCTACTTTCGTGATTATGTTATTCTTCTGTAGGCGTTCCAGTTCCTTCTCTACTGCTTCCTTAAGAGCATAGGGAACCGGACGTGGTTTGTGAAAGATAGGCTTGGTTCCTTCTTGCACTCTGACTTTTGCTGTGAAGTCTTGTATTTCACCGTAGCCATCTTTGAAACGTTATTTGTGCGTCTCCAGCATGTTAGTGAGTGTAGCCTGACTCACTGGTTTGTCATTTCTGAGACTGAAGATTTCTCCCCAGTTCAACTTGATCTTTTGTAGCCAGTTTCTGCCTAGCAAGTCTAATATGCATACACTTCTACTTAGGCTATAGGTCTATCTCGAGCCTGTCTCTCTTTGTTCTGTTGTGCAATTACGCACCTGGCTTCTCCACTGACACAGCTATTCCTCTTAAATCTTGAGGAGTCCCAGGAAAAGACAAGAGCACAAAAGCTTTTTGGACCCTTATTTCGACCTTCCTACTAACCGCCTATTAGATGCACGCGTGCACTTGCTTGCTGAATGTAAAATAGGCTACAGAATTAAGAGCGGGGAGTTGGAAAGGAGAAGCCCATATTTTCCTATAGTAGGCCTATCTTAACACCGAGCTACATCCTGACAAAATACACCATATGAGTGGCCTGCTAATGTACATTTCTTGTGCTTCTAAACTGTCGAGAATAGACCTGAACTGATCCAAATGGTTGCATAATCAGGCCTATAGGCTGTAGCGGTTACTTCGGAATGAAACAAAACAGGACGTTTGAGCGGTTATTCAAATGAGCCTACATGACTGCAGTTTACAGCCTATGGACAATAATTGTGTACTCACTTCATAACAATAATACATTCCTCCTTGTACTGTTGTTGTTGCCCAGGTGTGATAATCATTTTGTCTAAAAACGTAGTCCTCTATGCCTAATGAATAATGGAACTTTGCGTGCCCGTGAATCACAGTGCACAACATGGAGGAACGTACTGCAGATTTGCCATTTCATAAACTTGTAACGGACTTTGACAGGTAAATATTTAGCTCTAATTAGTTAGCTAATGCTCTATAGCTCTAATAGTTAGCTAATGCATGGCCCAATATCTAGCTAATATTTAGCTTCTTACTTCAGCTACACATCGCTAGCCTCTCTTTTCCAGCTGTTCCGGTGCGTAACAGGCTATAACAAGCCTCTCTGCAATAGGCGATTCCTCTTCTGGTGAAATCCCAGGAAAGCTATAGGCTACAAAAGCTATTTATACTTTTTTTTAAAGTGGAGCACATATGAATTATGATAAAGCATGAACGTGGAGGAAGTTGTATCACAAGATGTTGGCTCCGAAACAACCTCAAACTTCCTTTATACTGGACTTATGTAAGCATACCAAACGTAACATATTATACTAATTTGAGTGTCACGGATATATATTTACTATGTTACGTCTAGTCTATGCGACCAGGCTGCCATTCCAACAAAATCATGGCCATACTATTCTCTCAGAACCCGGAACCAAATCTTGGAGGAGAGACTAACCTTACTACAGCACAAGAGATCATATTTCTCTGATCTGTTTACAATACAATCTCCCATCAGAAAACGTGTGTACTGCCATTACATCGGTGTGTGGCAGTACATTACTTGTTTCTATTGTCTAATTAATCAATTAAATCAAACATCGACTTACTGAGGTCATGCTGCTGCCATCGTGGGCTCTCCGACCGGGGAGGAAGGAGACCCATGGGAATGCTGTCTCTGCCCCTCCAGCTCCCCTCCTGCCACCCGCCCCAGGGCACTCTCTCCTGGGCATCGTTGTAGCTGGATTGGACCCCTCCTGGGAGCTGCTGAAGATCAGACCTGCCCCTCTCACCCCCGGCTCCATCATCCCTGGGGTAGGGGTTACCATGGGGGTTACTGTGATGGGATTGGGATTTCCTAGAAGGACTTTCGAGAGAAGGACAGAGCAGATAACATTACTGGTGTGTTGTTGTTTAAACCCTGCATCAGTCAGTCCAACACCTTAATCATTACTCATAACGCTGCTGATGGTGTTCTAAGAATCATGCTACAATATTATTATAGACATATGACATCTGTCCTAGACAATAATGTTTTTTTTCTGAGGCGCTATAAAGTGAGTCTTGACGGACAGAGTCTCTCTCTGTCCGTCAACATTTCACTCAGGCCCTCTACCCATTCAGGCCCTTTACCCATTCAGGCCCTCTACCCATTCAGGCCCTCTACCCATTCAGGCCCTCTACCCATTCAGGCCCTTTACCCATTCAGGCCCTCTACCCATTCAGGCCCTCTACCCATTCAGGCCCTCTACTCATTCAGGCCCTCTACTCATTCAGGCCCTCTACTCATTCAGGCCCTCTACCCATGTACCCAGTTAAAGCAGAATTATAACAAACATCCAAACAACACAATCGTACAAGTTGACACACATACCTCCTATCTATCTCCAGGGTGTCACTGTCATGATAGGCAGGGTTGTTATATCCTCCAGTGTTGTTGTAGTGTGACATATGGATCCTTGGCTTGATCTTCCTCTATAGTGGTTAACCCGGCGGTGATTTCTGTCTGTCCCTCTCTTCTTTCGTCCCCTGGAGGTCTGAAAGGTCCTCCTACTGTATTCTCAGTAAAACAATTAGTGAGAATAAGCTTGCCATTACATAAAATGAGAACTGGAAACGAGACAAACGTGCCACTAGCAACAAGACCCCCTTGGGTATAAAGAAGGGGCAAATACAAGACTTCTGAGACCATACCTCGATGCTATTCCCATCTTCCTTTCACAAATAAAGCTGTGCTATCTAATACACATCACATGTTTTGGATTGAATGGCTGTCTTCAGTAAGTTATTTAACTCCCCTGTCCTATCCCTGTGTATATCATTATTTATTAACACAGGGATATGGTTTCTGTTTTGCCATGGTCTGTGCCTCAGTGCTGCACTATGGCAGTAAAGTAGGCAAAGTAGAAATAACAAATTCCCGAGCAACAAAGTCTGGAAAGAGATCTGACTAACAAATATGTTGACATGGTAGTTTATTGTGGGAAAAACACAGAAGTTATATGTGACAGTGAATCTTTGTGTTGTCAAATTAAGAGAAATATAACCATGTTCCAAATAATAATAGTATACATTGCTGTTAGATACAGTAACAATTTAAAACTATTGTATCAAACAATTGTTTAAAATAATAAATCCACAGTGTGTAATTACCTGGTTAACGTGCTGCTTATTCAGGGAAATCTGCTGGCTGCTTGAACAGGTTTTGCAGTCCGAGGATGCCTCCCCTTTTCCTTATAATCCAGGTTTGAAGTGCCAACTGTGGTAGCTAGAGTGCATCTCTGAGAGATCTACCTTTGTTGAACTTTATCACTGTGTGTCTGTCAGACTACCCGGAACTGTGCACTTGAAATAAAGGTAAAAGTCCGGTGGTTCTAAATGCCGTATGCAAATCTAATAGGCTGCTATGGTTGGCATAATGACAAGTATTTCCAAATGATTCCCATAGGACGTGAAAATGAATTGTCATTATAAGATATGGGACGGCCAAGGGCTCCACTGTGTTATTACGAATGTGCAATAGGATAGGGAATTGCAATGAAGAGCCATAATGATTCACTTTCGTCTTCCCGACTCTCTATTTAAAACACAATGTCAAACAAAATGTTGAATTCTGTGAATAACAGCATAATAAACGATTCAATTGTTAGTTGGACATTTTTATTATTTAATATTCAAATCATATAACCCCATTTTAAGCGTTAATAATTTTTGATGCTCCATCATTTAAAATGTTTATGGTAGTGGCATTTGAGGACAGTAGAGCGCGACAAATGTTGTTATATAAATATAAAAGCTAGCTAACTAGCTATACAAATAAACGTCAAATTGTTTGTCGTCACAGTTTGTCAGTATTTAATTTGGATTAAACTCCAGTCATATCCAAAATTAAATAAGCACGATTGTTGTGTATAATTGTGGGAAAGCATGCTATGCCGATCTAGTATTTATACATCTAGCCTCCAGAGTTGCGTCGCTTAAGGATTCTGGAAAGGGAATGCGGCTTTGTTTTCCTTCTGCTGACTGACAGCCAACGTCAGCTAGCTACGCTAGTTAGCTAACAAAGTTGTTAATTAAACTTTCTTTGATATTAAAAGTGCACGAGGACAACTGAAAATGGAGAGAGACTCAGGTAACTAAGCAAACTCAATTTCATATGGACCTTCTCAGCAAGTAAGTTAGTAAATGTAGCCAGTTATCTAGCTAGACAAGGCAGGTAAACTTTCCTAATGCTAAAAAGCTACCCAGCCAACGTTAGCTAGCTAACGGTAGCTATCTAACTTTTAGCTGAAACTGAGCCAATTGTCGTTGTTATTGAAAGAAAACTTCCCTTACTCTATGAGTTGTATGACATTAAATAGGAACAGTAACTTGGTTGATGAAGATTTAAGCCCCTGAACAGGCAGTTAACCCACTAGGCCGCCATTGAAAATAAGAATGTGTTCCTAACTGACTTGTCTAGTTAAATAAAGGTAAAATAAAATATGCTTTGATAGATGTAATTATTGAGGTGTGGTTGTTGTAGTTTTTTCAAATGTAGCTGTCTGTTGCAATGACTGTATGGCTACACCACTTCTTGTGCATTCACAGCCAAATAGTTTTGTGAGTTCAACAGTATGATATCAATAAAGTGTATTGCATTCAAGTACTGCTCTTTAAACCCCACATTTTACTCTCACTTTATGAACTTTAACCCCCAGCCTCTTCCCCAAAACATTGTATTTTATTTTTTACTGTATTTCTCTCTGACAGTGTTCCACAATGACCGTCTGGGAGCACCACGTAACCCACTACTGGACCAGCTCCCCAGCTACCAGTCTTTGCTGTACCGCAGAAAGCCCTCCGCCTCGGGTAGTACCAAGCGCCGTGGCAGCTCACGGACCAGGCTGGGCTCCTCCAGCAGTGGGAAATGGGGACAGACCACATTGGCCAGGCAGCATGAGGAGAAACACAGGACTCAGACCCTACAGAGACCAGTCAGGGAACTGCCCAAACCTATGGCGGAGAAACGCAGAGACAAGTCAGATCTCTAATATGTCTTCATGCAGTGTTATACTGCTGTAAAATGTTATATTGTAATGATAATATGAAAAGGGTTGCACTGTGTAATAACATTTATACTATGTAACTGTATAAGTTACAGGACAACAGAGATTTTTATGTTTTTCACTGATTCTTACTGTGTTGGAAGTAATTGGTTATCTGCCTTCATTGCCTTCACTCACTGTAGGGGTCAGCAGTGCATAGTTATTGCTCTGCAGGCAGTGTTTAATTTTCTTGTATCAATTTGAGACATTACTGGATTAGTGAAGAAATGCTCTCTGAATCTCTCCTAGAGATATGGCAATTCTTAGGCCTTAGGCCAATAACAGAGCACACCATTCACTACAAGTAGGCTACAATTTCATGAGCATAACGATTGGGGCTAGATATGGTTATGTTCATGGTTCATTGGGTCTCTTTGTCGAAGCTCTCTTGGTGGATTCTGGTGTGATAGTATTCTTGAAAAAAGCTTAGTATGTTAACATTGACTGACTGATTGATTGCTTAATATATTGACTGATCATCTGACAGGGACCAGCGTTTGGAGCAGGCCAAGGATCTGAGCAGTTGGAGCCAGTGGAGACAAGGCACCAGACGGACCCTGAGGAGGCTAACGGAGGATGGGTTTGAGATGCTCAGCAACCTGGAGCTCTGGAGGGGAGACATCCATGTCATTGAGGGTAAGAGAGTGGTTGCCAGTGACAAAACAACCTGTTACTCCAATTTACTTCTATTGACATCAATACATGATTTATGTCAAAGGCTTAGTTACACAAACAAAGCTCAAAATTGGATTCGTGAGGGACAAAGGCAGAGTTTCCACAGAGATGATGTAATATCGCTGATGAAAATTGGGCAATTAAAAGTTCTCTTGCTCACTTGTGTGTCTTCTGTTGGAAGCATTGAAAGATATGAGTGCGTTGATGTTGATCTCTTTAAGATCCGGGATGGTATCTAAATCACTCATCCTTTCCCTTCTCTGTGTCCCATCACAGGGATGTTTGGCACAGGGATCCTGTCCTACTTCTCCTTCCTGCGTTTCCTGGTGCTGCTCAACTTCGTCATGTTCCTGCTCATGTTCGGCTTCGTCATGCTGCCCATCATCACCGGCCCCCATGCCTCAGGGAACACCACCTTCAACCACGTAGATGGTAACACAGGCCTTTACGTGTTATAGGGTAAAGTAGACCATATTATACATGTAACTGTCAAGATAAAGGAAACACACAGACCCTTTAAACCGCGCCTATGCTCCTTTGAGACCCGTCTGTCAGTCACTTCTAGCCATGGTAGCAAAAATAATAAGCATTTTTATACATGACTCTAAGCACGATGGGATGTTAATTACTGAATTAACTCAGGAACCACACCTGTGTGGAAGTACCTGCTTTCAATAGACTTTGCATCCCTCATTTGCTGAAGTGTTTCCTTTATTTTGGCAGTGACATGTACATCACAGGAGGTTGGTGGCACTTTAATTGGGGAGGACAGGCTTGTGGCAATGGCTTGAGCAGAATGTGTGTAATGGTATCAAATACATGGTTTCCATTGTTTGGTGCTATTCCATTCGCTCAGTTCCAGCTATTATTATGAGCCGTCCTCCCCTCAGCAGCCTGCACTGCTGTACATTAATTCTATAGTATTTATGTAAACTGTAGGTCAGTAAGAGATTAACACCACATTCAACCATGTTGTCATGAAGGTTCAGTTAGAGAGGAGAAATATGGGGCATGTAGCTGTTCTGCGACATCAAGAGCATCAGTCATCTTTACATTAGATTATGAATGTTGTATTGTTAATCTCATCTATGATATACAGTGCCTTGCGAAAGTATTCGGCCCCCTTGAACTTTGCGACCTTTTGCCACATTTCAGGCTTCAAACATAAAGATATAAAACTGTATTTTTTTGTGAAGCATCAACAACAAGTGGGACACAATCATGAAGTGGAAAGACATTTATTGGATATTTCAAACTTTTTTAACAAATCAAAAACTGAAAAATTGGGCGTGCAAAATTATTCAGCCCCTTTACCTTCAGTGCAGCAAACTCTCTCCAGAAGTTCAGTGAGGATCTCTGAATGATCCAATGTTGACCTAAATGACTAATGATGATAAATACAATCCACCTGTGTGTAATCAAGTCTCCGTATAAATGCACCTGCACTGTGATAGTCTCAGAGGTCCGTTAAAAGCGCAGAGAGCATCATGAAGAACAAGGAACACACCAGGCAGGTCCGAGATACTGTTGTGAAGAAGTTTAAAGCCGGATTTGGATACAAAAAGATTTCCCAAGGTTTAAACATCCTAAGGAGCACTGTGCAAGCGATAATATTGAAATGGAAGGAGTATCAGACCACTGCAAATCTACCAAGACCTGGCCGTCCTTCTAAACTTTCAGCTCATACAAGGAGAAGACTGATCAGAGATGCAGCCAAGAGGCCCATGATCACTCTGGATGAACTGCAGAGATCTACAGCTGAGGTGGGAGACTCTGTCCATAGGACAACAATCAGTCGTATATTGCACAAATCCGGCCTTTATGGAAGAGTGGCAAGAAGAAAGCCATTTCTTAAAGATATCCATAAAAAGTGTTGTTTAAAGTTTGCCACAAGCCACCTGGGAGACACACCAAACATGTGGAAGAAGGTGCTCTGGTCAGATGAAACCAAAATTTAACTTTTTGGCAACAATGCAAAATGTTATGTTTGGCGTAAAAGCAACACAGCTCATCACCCTGACACACCATCCCCACTGTCAAACATGGTGGTGGCAGCATCATGGTTTGGGCCTGCTTTTCTTCAGCAGGGACAGGGAAGATGGTTAAAATTGATGGGAAGATGGATGGAGCCAAATACAGGACCATTCTGGAAGAAAACCTGATGGAGTCTGCAAAAGACCTGAGACTGGGACGGAGATTTGTCTTCCAACAAGACAATGATCCAAAACATAAAGCAAAATCTACAATGGAATGGTTCAAAAATAAACATATCCAGGTGTTAGAATGGCCAAGTCAAAGTCCAGACCTGAATCCAATCGAGAATCTGTGGAAAGAACTGAAAACTGCTGTTCACAAATGCTCTCCATCCAACCTCACTGAGCTCGAGCTGTTTTGCAAGGAGGAATGGGAAAAAATGTCAGTCTCTCGATGTGCAAAACTGATAGAGACATACCCCAAGCGACTTACAGCTGTAATCGCAGCAAAAGGTGGCGCTACAAAGTATTAACTTAAGGGGGCTGAATAATTTTGCACGCCCAATTTTTCAGTTTTTGATTTGTTAAAAAAGTTTGAAATATCCAATAAATGTCGTTCCACTTCATGATTGTGTCCCACTTGTTGTTGATTCTTCACAAAAAAATGCAGTTTTATATCTTTATGTTTGAAGCCTGAAATGTGGCAAAAGGTCACAAAGTTCAAGGGGGCCGAATACTTTCGCAAGGCACTGTATATATTTTAAATTCATTGTTAATGGACTTCTAGATAGATGTCTTACCAATATTATATTGTTGCTTCTGTTGTGAACCACAGGCTTTGAGTGCAGTAACTACCCCAGCACCTCTCGCCGTGGCCTGGTGGTTTTCCACCAGCACATCACAGACCTCCTCTCAGGGGCGGTATGGACTACCCTCCTCATATACCACGCCCTCTTATTCATTTAATTCAGTCACTCATTGTACGCCTGCATAGCACTGTAGATGATGTTTTGGGACTAAGAATGACTCCCTTGTTTGTTTCACATCTTAAAGGGCTTTCTGGAGCAGACCTACCTCTTCTATGGTTACTACAAGGTAGAGACCATTCACTTCCCTAAGTTCACCTACAACCTGCCTCTGGCCTACCTGCTGGTCACCATAGCCTACCTCTTCCTCAGTCTCATATGGATAGTCAAAAGGTAAAAAGTGCCCTATCTTACTGTATTTGTCTTGTCAATTATACTAGTCTTTTGGATAAACCGGTCCTCAAAAGGCATCTTCTCAAACATGCACACCCTGTCCAATTGTTTTTCATGGTCATGCAAGTCATATACTGTTATAGAAATACTTACGTTTTTTAGCCATTTCCAAATCTGCATTTCTCGTCGTTCCTCAAAGGTCTGCGACTGGCTTCAAGCGTAAACTGGTGCAGGACGAGGATCGCTTCCAGAGCTTCTGCAACAAGATCTTTGCCGGCTGGGACTTCTGTATCGTCAACGACAGCGCAGCCAGGCTCAAGAGGAGCAGTCTTCTTTATGAACTGAAGGTGAGGTGTCAGTAGTCAGTCGATAGTATAGGTTGACTCAAAACAACAGGGAGAAATGTGATTCAACACTATTGTCAAAGTGAATTGAATTCCTCAGTTCACACATTCCAGTTAGAGCCATACAATGTAACAGAACTGTATTGGTTCACTTCTGTTTACCACTCACTTTTCAACAACTCCTTTCAGAAGAAGCTGTGTTTATTTGTTTATTAATATATACAGTATAAGTGCTTATAACTGCATATAATGGAGATCCTATATTAATTCCTCTGTCCTTTCTATGTCAACAGACTGATTTGGAAGAGGAGCGCATCAAGCAGAAGATGGCAGACAGGACACGGAAGGAGAAGTGTAGGATCTACGTGATCCGACTGATCCTGAATCTGTTTGTGATCGCTGTACTGGCTGCCTGTTTCTACTCCATCTACATAGCCACCAACTTCTCCCAGAAAGCACAGATGACTAAGGTAACTAGGCAAGTCAGTTAAGAACATATTTTTATTTACAATGACGGCCTACCCCGGCCAAACCTGGACGACGCTGGGCCAATTGTGCGCCGCCCTATGGGACTCCCAATTACAGCCAGATGTGATACAGCCTGGATTCGAACCAGGGTGATACACCTTTAAACAGCAATGTTAGTTCAGTTTAGTTTAATTTGATGTGTACTATGGAAGCTTAAAGCTGAATTGCAGCAGCACATACAAGAAAACAAATGTAAATCAATGATCAACATGAAGGCAGTTGAAGCGTGAATGGAGGAGGAGCATCTTGGTTACAGCCAGGGAGGATAGTCGGTCAGAGATGGGTCTGGAGTCTCCTCAGCACACCTTGCTGTCCCTGATGTCCTCAGCCTCTCCTTATGGACTCTGTAGGTAGCTGGTCAATAGACATGCTTATTTTAGATCTGATACATATGTCTAAGTTTAGCACAGGTGTGTCAAACATGCGGCACACGGGTGGTCTGAGTAAAAACTGAAATATATCATTTTATTATAATAGTTTTCCCCCCCGAGGAAAAAAATGATATTAATCGCCATTAAAATGACTAAAACCAAATCTAAACTGTAGAATTGATAATGGACTTACATTTATAGTGTCTTCCCTCCAGCATCCTAAAAGTAATCGAAATGAAAACTAGACAGTCAGGGAGCGTTGACGAGACCGAATGCGGCCCACGGGGAAAAATAGTTTGACACCCCTGGTTTAGCACTATTTTTTTATTTTATTTATCTACGCAAGTCAGTTAAGAGCAAATTGTTATTTACAATGACGGCATAACCCAGACGACGCTGGGCCAATTGTGCGCTGTCCTATGGGACTCCCAATCACGGCCGGTTGTGATACAGCCCAGGATCGAACTAGGGTCTGTAGTGACACCTTGTAGCACTGAGATGCAGTGCCTTAGACCACTGGCCACTCGGGAGCACGATGGTTGTGTTTTTTTTTTTTACGTTTATCGATTTTACAAAAAAACACAAAGAACGACACTGACACGTTCAACAATTTCAAAGGTTGAGGGATGAGCACAATGGCTGTTCTATTGAAATGAATGCTCTCTTCCTCAGTACTGTATACCTAATGGCATGTGCCTTTTCTGTTTTACTTCAAACATGCGTTGTCATAACAGGTGAACTTCATCCTGGACCTGATCTATGAGTATCTGCCTTCCATCGTCATCACCCTGGCCAACTTCATCACCCCCCTCATCTTCTCCCTCATCATCCAGTTTGAAGACTACTCCCCCGCCTTTGAGATCCGCTTCACTCTCATGAGGTAAACAACAGGGCTGGGGTTGTTTTATTTCTATTCAGTCATTACATTTTTCAGTTTACTTCCTGAATTGATATGAAATTTACCCCAACCCTGGCAACCAAGCACTTTCTTCTGTCAAAATGAATGAATGATGCTCTTGATGTTTCACACCGATTCCAGTTTGCATACTGATGTAGCACCCTGGTATTGATGAATAGATTTTTGCATTTTAACACCAACGTAATTTCTTTGTAATGTCATAATCTTTCCACAGGTGTGTGTTCATGCGCCTGACCAGTATCTGTGTGCTTCTCGTCTCCCTCTGGGGTCAGATCACCTCTTGCCAGGAAGGCAACTGTGTCTGCGGGTACAACCACATCCTCTACCCGGTGAGTGGAGGTCAAAGGTTACCGTAGATATACAATACCAGTCAGGTTTCTTTATTTGTACTATTTTCTACATTGTAGAATAATAGTGAAGACATCAAAACTATGAAATAACACATATGGAATCATGTAGTAACCAAAAAAGTGTTAAATACGTTTTAGATTTTATATTATTTAAAGTAGCAACCCTTTGCCTTGATGACAGCTTTGCACTTTTTTGGCATTATCTCAATCAGCTTCACCTGAAATGCTTTTCCAACAGTCTTGAAGGAGTTCCCACATATGCTGAGCACTTGTTGGCTGCTTTTCCTTCACGCTGCGGTCCAACTCATCCCAAACCATCTCAATTGGGTTGAGGTCGGGTGATTGTGGAGGCCAGGTCATCTGATGCAGCACTCCATCACTCTCCTTCTTGGTCAAATAGCCCTTACACAGCCTGGAGGTGTCTGTTACTTGAACTCTGTGAAACATTTATTAGGGCTGCAATTTCTGATGCTGGTAACTCTAATGAACGTATCATATGCAGCAGAGGTAACTCTGGGTCTTCTTTTCCTGTGGCAGTCCTCATGCGAGTCAGTTTCATCATAGCGCTTGATGGTTTTTGCGACTGCACTTGAAGAAACGCTCAAAGTTCTTGAAATGTTCCGTATTGACTGACCTTCATGTCTTAAAGTAATGATGTACTGTCATTTCTCTTTGCTTATTTGAGCTGTTCTTGCCATAATATGTACTTGGTCTTTTATCAAATAGGGCTTTCTTCTGTATACCACCCCTATCTTGTCACAACACAACTGATTGGCTCAAATGCATTAAGAAGGAAAGAAATTCCACAAATTAACTTTTAAGAAGGCACACCTGTTAATTGAAATGCATTCCAGGTGACTACCTCATGAAGCTGGAGGTAGTCACCTGGAATGCAAAAATCTATTCATCCAGCTGGTTGAGAGTGCCAAGAGTGTGCAAACCTGTCATCAAGGCAAAGGGTGGCTACTTTGAAGAAACTCAAATCTAAAATATATTTTGATTTGTTTAACACTTTTTTGGTTACTACATGATTCCATATGTATTATTTCATAGTTTTGATGTCTTCACTATTATTCTACAATATAGTAAAAATATTGAAAATCCCTGGAATGAGTAGGTGTGTCCAAACTTTTGACTGGTACTGTACATATTGATATTGGACGTTACTATGATCTCATACAATTCTACCTCTGCCTATAGTGTTGGGAGTCTCGCGTGGGCCAGGAGATGTACAAACTCATGATCTTTGATTTCATCATCATCTGTGCCGTCACTGTCTTTGTGGAGTTCCCTAGGAAGTAAGTCATCTTTTCTCTTCTCTCCTCTTCTCTCATCTCCTCTTCTGACAGTTCTCTCCCTCTCCCCCCTCCCCCCTCCCCCCAGACTCATAGTGGACTACTGTGACTGCGGCCTGGCCAAGTGGTGGGGCCAGCAGGAGTTTGCCATCCCCCAGAACGTCCTGGGGATTGTGTATGGCCAAACCATCTGCTGGATCGGGACGTTCTACTGCCCCCTGCTGCCCGCCATCTGCACCATCAAGTACTTCATCATCTTCTACATCAAAAAGGTAACATACCATAGAAATATTAGACAGTATCAATGTACTGGTATAGGTGGGCCGATGGCCATAATTGTAGTTCTATGTAATACAGTACAGTAAAGGCATCAGGAAGGTACATAAACTAAAACAGGAAGCAGCCGTGCTCAGGTCTGTTCAACGCTGGTCCGACCAATCGGATTCCACCCTTCAAGATTGCTTCGATTACGTGGACTGAGATATGTTCCGCATAGCGTCGAACAACAACATTGATGAATATGCTGATTCAGTGAGCGAGTTTATTAGCAAGTGCATCGGTGATGTTGTACCCACAGCGTATATTAAAACATTCCCCAACCAGAAACCGTGTATTGATGGCAGCATTTGCACAAAAATGAAAGCTCGAACCACTGCTTTTAATCAGGGCAAGGTGACCGGAAACATGACCGAATACAAACAGTGTAGCTATTCCTTCCGCAAGGCAATCAAACAAGCTAAGCGTCAGTATAGAGGCGAAGTAGAGTCGCAATTCAACGGCTCAGACATGAGAGGTATGTGGCAGGGTCTACAGTCAATCACAGACTACAAACGAAAAACCAGCCCCGTCGCGGACCACGATGTCTTGCTCCCAGACAAACTAAACAACTTCTTTGCCCGCTTTGAGGACAATACAGTGCCAGTGACACAGCCCGCTACTAAAACCTGCAGGCTCTCCTTCACTGCAGCCAACGTGAGTAAAACATTTAAACAGGTTAACCCTCGCAAGGCTGCAGGCCCAGACGGCATCCCCAGCCGCGTCCTCAGAGCATGCGCAGACCAGCTGGCTGGTGTGTTTACGGACATATTCAATCAATCCTTATCCCAGTCTGCTGTTCCCACATGCTTCAAGAGAGCCACCATTGTTCATGTTCCCAAGAAAGCTAAGGTAACTGAGCTAAATGACTACCTTCCCGTAGCCCTCACTTCCGTCATCATGAAGTGCTTTGAGAGACTAGTCACGGACCATATCACCTCCACCCTACCTGACACCCTAGACCCACTCCAATTTGCTTACCGCCCCAATAGGTCCACAGACGACGCAATCACACTATATATATTTTTGTGTACATATTCTTATTCATTCCTTTACACTTAGTAGTTGGTGTGAAATTGTTAGGTTAGATTACTTGTTAGATATTACTGGATGGTCGGAACTAGAAGCACAGACATTTCGCTACACTCCCATTAACATCTGCTAACCATGTGTATGTGACAAATAACATTAGATTTGATATGAATGACTGTGTTTTTGGTTGTAGCATATGGTTTTAGCTGGGTCTAAACCTCGGGTTACATACTCTAGGTAACTGATTGAGTTGAGCGATACTGTACCTCATAGGTAAGTGTAGGTCAGGATATTTCCTTATCCTAATTCCTTCACCCAATTGATAGAGAAAAGGAATATCCCATACCTGTGTGCATTATGTTGCCTGAAATGACTGAAAGGGAATTCTCACCCACAAATAGGTTGAGGAATGTATGTATTGTCTACCCTGCAGGTGACCCTGGTGAATAACTGCCGCCCGGCCACCCGTCCGTTCCGAGCCTCCAGCTCCAACTTCTTCTTCCTGGCTGTGCTGCTGATTGGCCTGGCACTGGCCTGTGTACCTGTCACCATTGGCATCGCACAGTGAGTACATGGCTGCAGTTAGCCTACCATGCATGCATCTTTATTTCCATAGATAACCATCAATATGGCTAGTTGCACTGAAACTCACCATGCACCAATCTCATACCCTTTTCACACTGATGAGCCTAACTGAGCTTAGCTTAGCTGTACTGCTCTACTGTTGCTGAAACTGGGCTGGAAAGGAAATATTTGATTTGACAGTACAGTTTGGCTTGGCACCATAGTGTGAAAATAGTATCAATCTGCTCCTAGATCAGTTGTTGGGTACATAAACTAACCCTTCCATTTCTCCCTTGTCAGGATCAGCTGTTCCCAGGCCTGTGGTCCCTTCGTTAACTACACCACATCCTGGGAGGTGCTCCCCCGGACGGTGTCCCAGCTGCCTGCAGGGGCACGCACGTTCCTCCTGGCCATCTCCTCTGAGGCCTTCGCCGTCTCCCTCTTTGTCATCACATGGTACGGGTTTCGGCCAATGATATCACTCCTGTCTACGGTTCATTGTCATTTGATATCCAGGCCGATAGATTGCGGTTTCAGCCAATCAATCAATAAAATATATTTATAAAACCTTCTTTTCATCAACACGTCACAAAGGGCTATCAAAATTCTGCTTTGTTAACCGTTGTCTCTTTCCTCCCTCAGCCTGGCCATGTTTTATGTCATTGCTCTAGCTGGAGCGCACAAGCGAGTGATCAACCAACTGAGGGAGCAGCTAGTCATGGTGAGTAGCTACAGTAACCAGTCTACATGGCTGCACAACTCTATACTGTACAGTAGCTTCATAGGACTTAGCTGTAGGGACAGGATTATTTTCCTGACCAGAAAAAATCTAGGTCCTAGTTATCTGGCATAACATTGTTATAGGGTTAATTTAGGCACTAACCCTCTTCTCCCTGTTCGGCCAGGATGGGCGAGACAAGCGTTTCCTGATCCAGAAGCTGTGTCAGGCCCAGAGGACCTGTGCTATTAGATCTACAGGTTCGGGATTCCAGTCCCACTCCTCAGACAGAGTCAGCCCCAGCTACCGTTCCAACTCTGGGATCTTCCTGGTCCAGCCACCCCCGGACTCTGCTACTCATGTCTGAATTGCTAGGATTAGGCCCTTGAGTTTTAGCTGACTAAAAAACTCAGGGCTCTTGATATTACTTGTAACTGGCTGTCTAAACACTATTACTGGCATACACTATAGGTGCTGGCTTACCAGACATATATTAAGTCTAGACCTGGACTAAAATGCATGCTCAATGGAGAATCTCCATTAAAATAGCTTTTTAGTCCAAGACCAGGCTCGATCTGTGTCTAGGAAACCAGCCCTACCACTGGCAGACACTAGATTTGAGGAACACTATGCAACTGGGGGATTAGCTTTGCCTATCAAGGCTCTTTTGGTTTTGATCCAACGCATGTTGAGATCTGTGAATGTTCAAACGTTTAACAAGCACAGTTTTACAATATTGGACCAATAGTTTGAACTCAAGGCTGGCAAAATAGCTATTTACTGCCTTTTGTGGATAATATCTTGTCCTGTTTGTTGTTTACTATATGTAGCCTACCATAAGCATTACTATATGTGATGTCATGATGATAATTCTGCTGACTATTACCTTTTTCCTTCCAAGAAGGACTCTTATTATGACAATAACCACTATAAAGCTTTGAATTGCCCTTCTAAGTAATACAACAAATCAAAGCTGATCTCATATTGTTCCACTCCAACACCTATAAATACTAAACATTCTTCTTGCACTTTAAATGTGACCTTTCTTGTTTATATTTTAAAGGTATACTGTATTAATTTGTGTAAACTTATATTCCTTAATCTCTTGTTTACTATTTCCATTAACTCTTAAGTATTAACTTTTAATGACCATGACATGCTACATGTGATTTAATATTTCAAAATGTATTTGAGATCTACTGTCCCAACTTCTGCTACATACCAAACTGAACTAATACTTTTTTACTGTACTCTGTGTCTACTGCCTGTGTTCCATAAAGGGGAAGTGTTGTTTTATCCATTGCAAACCTTTGTTTATGAGTGAACTGTTACATTTGAATCAACTAGTAAGATGTCATTTTGGCAAAAGTTTTATAATTCCAAAATCTGTGTTATTCATTGTTATAAACTGGGTGGTTCAAGCCCTGAATGCTGATTGGCTGACAGCCGTGGTATATCAGACTGTATACCACGGGTTAGACAAACCATGTCTTTTTACTGCTCTAATTACTTTGGTAAACAGTTTATAATAGCAATAAGGCATGTCAAGGGTTTGTGGTATATGGCCAACTCTGCTTTGCGTGGTGCTTAAGAACAGACCTTAGCCGTGGTATATTGGCCATATACCACACCCCCTCGTGCCTTATTGCTTATTGAATTGTGGCTGGAAAAGGTAAATAAATAATGCAAGTATTTAAAACGTATGTTATTTGTTGTCATACTTTGTGTGAATATAACTAGTTTAATTTGTTCAGTAGGGAAACCCAAAAGACAAGATTCTGTTCATATTTGAATAGGCACCCAACATTTTCAAAAGTACATACTTAATCGATGTCACCTCCGCACCAGCAGGTGTCGACGCCTCCAGAATAGGTAGCTACTGCTCCTTCAACAGCGCAGTTTACGGAACCGGAGGCAGCGTGCACTGTCAATTCGGTTGTCCAGAAAAATCTCCTGGCGAATGCTCGGAATAACGGAACCGGCAGACATGGCAGTGTTCTGGATATTATTTGGAATCATCTGCTGCCAGTTTATTACAGTGTCAGCTGATGACATTGTGGTGGCCTGCGGAGGGTTCGTGAAATCCGACGTTGAAATTAATTACTCGCTGATCGAGGTGAGTGCAGAGACGGCCTACTACCTTAGTAGGCGGAGACAGGATATTGCTGGGAGTCTTGAGTGGTGAAAAGACAGTTGAGTTTGAATGAAATAACATTAGCCCCAAGGTGGCTAGTAAGATGGTCTAGCTAACTCTCTGAGTAGCCACACTAATCTCACGAGCCATCTCTGATCTATGTTGCTGGTTTCTCGTGCACAACCATGTCGAAATTCAGAACTTGTTAGCTAACTAGTTAACATAGCATTGTACTAACTAGCTATCCTTACAAAACACATCAGAAACGCAATAACTTGCAGCTATTGAAATGTAGCTAAATGTGTTTCACTGCTTTTAAGTCCTTTCTACGTTTAAAACTCCGAGCGAATGTTTACATAGTTTACGCACTGGCTAGCTAACGTTAGCTAGCTTGCTAAAGTTGACCTGGCTAGTTGCCGGTCCACTTAAACCCCACTGTACTGACGAGGTATTGCACCATCCACACACCATTTACAATAATAGGATTACTGTTTAGTCAAATCATCTCATACTGGACCACCCTCACCCTAATGACTGCCGGTGCAAGTTATTCACGTTAGCTAACTAACTACTTTACCGCAAGAGCCCATACTACTGTCCAACATGCATCGCATGAAATCATGCTTTTGCCTTTTTGGTTGTGTTTGTGCATTGCTAAATACATCTCGTCTTTCTTGTCTCTCACAGATTAAAGTGTACACCAAACAAGGGTCTTTGAAATATCAGACGGACTGTGCTCCCATCAATGGATACTTTATGATTCCCCTCTATGACAAGGTAATGAATGTATTGATCCGAGTAGGCAGGCGTTTCCGTACGTTTGATACGGTTTAATTTATTCCATTCCAGACATTACAATGAGCCCGTCCTATAGCTTCTCCCACCAGCCTCCTGTGGTATTGATACATATGAAAATGCAATAGTAGTAGTATGGCATTGGTTTGTCTAAACCTCAGACTGTTTCCCTGGTTACTTCATGGATATCAGTCTGAAAGAAGTCGCTGTAAAAAAGACGCAGTAGTCTCTACAAGACAGAATGTTGAATACAATTATATTTAATCGTACTTTACCAGTTGTCCGTAATATTGATCCTTTTGGCGGTATCAGGTGGAGATGGGGTAGCCACAGGAAAGGGCTGTTTACCCAACTTTTTGCGGCAGCGGTTCTGTTGCTTGTATTTCCCACCACCTGATGCATTTCACGTGATGCACAACATCAAACAATAGCCAAATGTAGCTTAATGTTGTCGACCAAAGCACAGTTACCTCGCAATCAGCTGAAAGTGCTTGTGAAATTTGCCAGCTGATTGCGTGGGACAAAGTTCAGTCTGTGCTTCGGCTAAACTCGGCATTGTTGACATATTGTGCAGCGTCACATATGAGTTGAGTCAGCATTGAAAATACAAACCGACATACAGCCCAGCGTACTGAAAGGCAGGTTGATAACACTACTCTGTGGATATTTTGTCTCAGATTACCTACTTTTATAGGGACAAAATCAGTGGACAACAGGCAAAGTACGTTCAAATTAAGTTTATTCAACAGTTTGACTTGTGATGGGACTGTTAGAGCCTACATTTTAGAGACGAGAGAGGAGTCTTCCACTCTCGGATACATAGAGGCAGTTCTGCTAATATTTGACTCTGTCTTATTCACAGGGAGACTTTGTGTTGAAGATTGAGCCGCCTCTTGGGTGGAGCTTTGGTAAGGAGAATTTCATGTGTATTTGTAGCTCTTGTGTATTGCCAGCAGTGCTGTAACATAACACTCTGTCTGTGTTTTTGCAGAGCCCACCAGTGTGGACCTCTATGTGGACGGGGTCAATGATATCTGCACCAAGGAGCAGGACATCAACTTTGTCTTCACTGGCTTCTCTGTCTCTGGAACGGTGAGAGGAACTCTTCTTCAATAACCCTTGTGGGGATGGTGCTGGCCAAAATACATTTACATTTGAGTCATTTAGCAGATGCTCTTCTCCAGAGCAACTTACTGGAGCAATTAGGGTTAAGTGTCTTGCTCAAGGGCACATCAACATCTTTTTTTATCTAGTCAGCCCGGGGATTTGAACCAGCAACCTTTCTGTTACTGGCCCAACGCGCTTAACTGCTAGACTACGTTCCACCCCCCCAAAGACTCAATACATCACTATTTATTGACTAAACAGAATGGCACAGAGATCTGCCACTTTTTTAAATGGTTGTTTAGTGTTAGTACTTACCGGATATACAGTATGTGCATTTCTGAAATAATTGTTTACTTTGTTGTGGCGCTAATGTGTTGTGTATGTCCCAGGTGCTAAGTAAAGGCCAACTCCTGGGCCCAGCTGGGGTGGAGATCAGCCTGACCAGGGAGGGAACAGGAGAAAAGCTGCAGACTGTGCTCACTCAGCCTGGAGGAAAGTAAGGGACCGCTCCTCAAACTCTTAACAGCATTACTTTAAACTACAAGGCAATATAACTACCCCTTACAACACAAACAAACACACTGGCTTTTTTTTCCAGTCGTGGCAACTCAAGCCATTCATATCAATGCTAATGCTTTTGTACACATCCGCTGTTGTACAAGCACTAGGCTTCTAACACAGACTGTTTTGGGTCATTTCACAGGTACACCTTCTCCAAAGTACTTCCTGGAAGTTATGACATCATTGCTTCTCATCCGTCCTGGACCTTGGAGCAGGTGAGTTTCTTTCTGCAGGGCTCATGATCTCAAGCCATCTCAAAGTGCAGCTGTAGGTGTTATTGGCACAACTTTAGTTGGATGCAATTGGAACTCAATCCTATTGCACAAGTAATATAAGCAAGCAGAGTAAGAACATAAGTGATTACAGGTAGTGTGAACTATGCAAAAAGAATTAGAGCAAAAACGTCCAAAATGCTTCACAATCATTTTGCGTTGTCCTTCCACAGAGCGCTACGTCAGTGCGTGTGTCCAGTGCCAATGCAGCGACTGCAGAGCATCTGGTGGTGGGAGGGTACGATGTCTCTGGGGAGGTCCGGAGTGATGGGGAGCCCATGAAAAAAGTCACCTTCCTCCTCTACTCTGCCACAGTGAAGAAGGAGGTCAAATATATTTGTATTGAATTGAATGGCAAATTGAAAGAGCGGTGGTGTCCAGTCTGCTGTATTTCTGTACATATTGTGATACACTACAGTGATATTTTATCTTTAATGTTGGCTGTCTATGAAGCTGGGCATTTTACCTCATGAATGGTTAAATTATGATATACAGTGAGGGGAAAAAAGTATTTGATCCCCTGCTGATTTTGTATGTTTGCCCACTGACAAAGAAATGATCCGTCTATAATTTTAATGGTAGGTTTATTTGAACAGTTAGAGACAGGATAACAACAAAATAATCCAGAAAAACGCATGTCAAAAATGTTATAAATTGATTTGCATTTTAATGAGGGAAATAAGTATTTGACCCCCTCTCAATCAGAAAGATTTCTGGCTCCCAGGTGTCTTTTATACAGGTAAAGAGCTCTCCAAGGATGTCAGGGACAAGATTGTAGACTTACACAAGGCTGGAATGGGCTACAAGACCATCGCCAAGCAGCTTGGTGAGAAGGTTACAACATTTGGTGCTATTATTCGTAATTGGAAGAAACACAAAATAACTGTCAATCTCCCTCGGCCTGGGGCTCCATGCAAGATCTCACCTTGTGGAGTTGCAATGATCATGAGAACGGTGAGGAATCAGCCCAGAACTACACGGGAGGATATTGTCAATGATCTCAAGGCAGAGGGGACCATAGTCCCCAAAAAAACAATTGGTAACACACTACACCGTGAAGGACTGAAATCCTGCAGCGCCCGCAAGGTCCCCCTGCTCAAGAAAGCAAATATACATGCCCTTCTGAAGTTTGCCAATGAACATCTGAATGATTCAGACGACAACTGGGTGAAAGTGTTGTGGTCAGATGAGACCAAAATGGAGCTCTTTGGCATCAACTCAACTCGCTGTGTTTGGAGGAGGAGGAATGCTGCCAATGACCCCAAGAACACCATCCCCACCGTCAAATATGGAGGTGGAAACATTATGCTTTGGGGGTGGTTTTCTGCTAACGGGACAGGACAACTTCACCGCATCAAAGGGACTATGGACGAATCTTGGGTGAGAACCTCCTTCCCTCAGCCAGGGCATTGAAAATGGGTCATGGATGGGTTTTCCAGCATGAGGATGACCCAAAACACACAGCCAAGGCGAAAAAAGAAGTGGCTCAAGAAGAAGCACATTAAGGTCCTGGAGTGGCCTAGCCAGTCTCCAGACCTTAATCCCATAGAAAATCTGTGGAGGGAGCTGAAGGTTCGAGTTGCCAAACGTCAGCCTCGAAACCTTAATGACTTGGAGAAGATCTGCAAAGAGGAGTGGGACAAAATCCCTCCTGAGATGTGTGCAAACCTGGTGGCCAACTACAAGAAACGTCTGACCTCTGTGATTGCCAACAAGGGTTTTGCCACCAAGTACTAAGTCATGTTTTGCAGAGCGGTCAAATAGTTATTTCCCTCGTTAAAATGCAAATCAATTTATACAATTTTTGACGTGTTTTTCTGGATTTTTGTTGTTGTTATTCTGTCTCTCAATGTTAAAATAAACCTACCATTAAAATTATAGACCAGTCATTTCTTTGTCAGTGGGCAAAAGTACAAAATCAGCAGTGGATCAAATACTTTTTCCCCCTCACTGTAGTAACCCAGACGGATACATACAGTTTTTACTCAAAACAGGAATTTCAGATATATGTAATACTTATCTTACATCCAGGCTGTATCACAGCGGCGCACAATTGGCCCAGAGTCGTCCGGTGTTGGCCGCCATTGTAAATAAGAATTTGACTTGCCTAGTTAAATTTAAAATATATAAAATTCCCTCTAATATGTCTATTTCTTGTGTTTCCTAGGACGTCAGTGTCTGTAACACAGCCCCAGTGGATGGAGCCGAGTCTGGAGATGACTCCCTGGTCTACCTGTGTAGTGCCCTATCCCGAGAGGACGGCATCTTCTCCTTCCCCTCACTGGCCAGCGGAGACTACACTGTGGTAAGATGGCCGCCACAACACACCCGTGTTGTTCACACTGCACTTATCCCATGGCAAATTAGCCCTGGGCTAAGAAAATGCTCTGTGAAAAGGCCTTTTGAAGACTACTTATTCAGCACATATCCCTCCCAGTTAATGTGTGTTGCTGAAATAGCGCTGTTGGTGTTCTTAGGTTGTCTTTAATGTGTAAAATATCCTTGGGATCTGGAAGGCTCTGTTCAAAAATCTGGAGGGCTCTATACAAAAATAATGTATTATGTACTTAGTCTGGTTTCTTGTCCTTCACTTTGACTATGTTGGACTAATTTGTCTGTGTTTCAGATTCCCTTCTACAGGGGAGAGAGGATCACATTTGATGTGGCACCTTCCAGAATGGACTTCAGGGTGGAGCACAACAGCTTGAAGCTGGAGGTAAGTTTACAGTGCTCCAGCTTCCTGCTTGGCTGCTACTTATGGGTTAAAATTGTACAGCATTGGTCTTTGTCATGTGATTAACAGAGGTTATGGTACTGTACATGACCCTGGAGGTGTCGTGTTTTGTGTTTCTCTCTCTCTGTAGCCCATCTTCCGTGTCATGGGTTTCTCTGTGACCGGCAGGGTTCTCAACAGCCTGGAGGGGGACGGGGTACCTGACGCCACGGTAACCCTCAACAACCAGATCAAAGGTAACCATAGTGACATTCACCACCCCATTTTCTCTTCTATTATCTGTGTTCAAATTCGGAGGAGAAATATCAGAGATGACATTGTTTGATTAACGTGGAGACATGCTATGTTCATTTGCGTTGGGATTGTCCTTCTGCCGAACCCTTTCTTTCTCTCTCCCTTTTCCTCCCTCTCTTTCTTCCCTTCTAACAGTTCTGACCAAAGAGGACGGCTCCTACCGCCTGGAGAATATGACCACCGGTACCTACACCCTCCGCACGCACAAGGACCTCATGTTTTTTGAGCCAATCACAGTGAAGATAGCTCCCAACACGCCTCAACTCCCTGACATCATCACTGCTGGGTGAGTTTCGACTTTCAATGTGTCCTATTGATGCCCCCATCTATAATCATAACATGCATCTGACATAACAGCTATGTGGTTGTTTTGTTGAAGCATTATAAATTATAAATGTCATTCTCATCCCCCTCTCCAGGTTCAGCGTGTGTGGTCAGATCGCTATCACCCGTCTGCCAGAGAGCATGAAGCAGCAGGGGCGTTACAAGGTGACCCTCACTCCCCTGGGACAGGACAACACCGCCACCCACACCACCGACTCAGACCAGCAGGGGGCCTTCTGCTTCCATGCCAAACCTGGAGACTACAGTGTTACCGTACGTTACAGAAATACAGCTTGTTCTGACTATGAGATGAATTGTCTGTATTTTGGTGGCTTTGGTTGTATTGAGCGAAGTTGCCCTTAGTCCCTTATCTAGGATCAGCTTAGCTGCTCTGAATCATATCCCTATAAGGGTGAAGAAAGCATACTAAAGTGATCTATGATCAGTGTCTATGGGCAACTTCATCCTACTTCCAGTCCTATTTACGTGAGATCAGCTCTTAGCGATGTTACCCTCAAAATACAACTAAACAGGATTTGTCCATTTACCTTGGCTGTACTTAGGCTAACGTTCCATCCTGTCTTCCATCCTTCCCTGCAGGTGTCTCTTCCTGAGGCGGAGGTGAAGGCTGGCCTGGCCCTGCAGCCTGCTGCTCTGGAGGTCTCCCTGGTGGACAGGCCTCTCTCCGACCTCCTCTTCACCCAGTTCATGGCCTCCGTCTCGGGCAGGGTCTACTGTCTGGGTAAGCCTGCCCTGGAGTTCTCTCCCATTAGTCTATGACTCACTTTGAACATTTCCTGTTTAGATGTCAAGTAGGAATAATGCAAGGTTAACAATAACCCCTTAGGGAGAAGTAACTCCTATTCAACAGGGAACAGTAGGGCACATTTTCTGTTGAATGAAAACAGTCATGGTTAAAAGTGCTTTTCTATTAGACAGACTGAGTGTGTTTTGATGCCTAACTGGGTCATTGTCAGGACAAACGCTGAAAACAGTCAATCTGAATACTCTATTAGTCCTAGCATCCTCGTTAGACAGCCAATCAGCGACGGTCTCATTTTCACGGCTTTGCCACTTTGAATAACCTTTGACCTCTTGACCCCCCAGCGAACTGTGATGACCTGTCGGTGACCCTGCAGCCGGTGAGTCGTCAGGGGGAGAGGAGGAGCGTGCTCCTCTCAGGGAGCGGTGACACCTTGGAAATCTCCTTCGACCACGTCCTGCCTGGCAAATACAAAGGTACGGACCTCCTGGGTCGTGTTCATTGGGGAAAAAGGTATTTCAAAATAATATATAATAAAAATAAATTGTTGCTATGGAAAACAAACATGTATTTTTGGACATGATCTTTTTAGTAGCTCCTCGTTTTTTCTGTTATGTGTCTACTGAACAAGTAAGTATGTTATAGGATGGTCAATGTTGTCAGAGAAGAAATCCATACACTAAAGCCAGGCTGTACTCCAGGTTCTCAGGCTAGGTTATGTATGTCTTGTCCTTATGTCAATATTGTAGCAATGTCTGACGCTCTGCTCTCCTCCCTCCCAGTGAGTATCTCCCATGAGGAGTGGTGCTGGAAGCTCAAGTCAGTGGAGGTGGAGGTGCTGGACTCTGACGTGCTGGGAGTAGAGCTCAGACAGATAGGCTACATCCTCCGCTGCTCCCTGTCCCACGCCATCACACTGGTCAGTAGTAACACAGGGGAGGGCTGTGTGTAGGGGACAGAGAGAGTGTGTCTTTAGGTTTGTTCATATGTGTAGTTGTGTGCATGTGTACTGTTATGTGTTCCTGCATGTATTTCTGTTTATGCTTGTTATACACTACACGGCCGAAAGTATGTATTTGGACACCCCGTAAATTTGGCTATTTCAGCCACACCCGTTGCTGACCAGTGTATAAAATCGAGCACCCAGCCATGCAATCTCCATAGACAAACATTGGCCTTTACTGAAGAGCTCAGTGACTTTCAACGTGGCACAACAAGTCAGTTATTCCAAATCTTTCCTGCTAGAGCTGCCCCGGTCAACTGTAACATGCTGACCACACCGCCCACGTCGTGTGCGTTGCAAAATAAATGTACACGTTATTCAATCAATGCACCCACGCTGCTTACGAGCGTCAACGAGCGTCTTCATAGCCAGGCGCTAAAATAGAACTTGGTTCTTTTTGTGAAGTTTGACGTGCTGCAAGTCCCGCCTCTCCCATCTCCTCATTGGTTTTTAGGAGCATATACCAAACGTGGGTGATTGAAAGACAAACTGAGGTCCACACTCCAGTCCAGTTGGTGGTGTAATGCACCTTAATGTTGATTGCCAGCCGCTATATAAAGTCCGAAGAAGAAGCCTGAGGAGATCGGTTTACCCTTTTATCTGTGGATTAATTGTCGGAGTAGATGACCTTGTAAACCAATGTTTATATCCAAGGAGAAATTAGCTAGCAAAAGCAAGCTAGCTAGCTAAATTGCCATGAATGTTTTGTGTGTTTCGACCGGTCCCCAAATGAATCTAGTTGGTTCAGAGTTTGTTTTGATATTTCAACCTGCATATCCTTATCGTGTCTGGTGTGGATGGACAAAATCAACATGCGTGCGTGTGGTCTAGTCCACATGTAAGTCCTGTTATTGTGAAGTGGAAACATCTAGGAGCAACAACGGCTCAGACAGTAGGCCACACAAGCTCACAGAACGAGACCGCAGAGTCCTGATGCGTGTAGCCCTTTTAAATCTGTCCTCTGTTTAAGCACTCACTACCGAGTTCCAAACTGCCTCTGGAAGCAACGTCAGCACAATAAAATGTTCATCGGGAGCGTCATGAAATGGGTTTCCATGGCCGAGCAGCCGCACACAATCCTAAGATCTCCATGTGCAATGACAAGAGTTGACTGGAGTGGTGTAAAGCTCCCCACAATTGGCATTTGGAGCAGTGGAAACGTTCTCTGGAGCGATGAATCATGCTTCACCATCTGGCAGTTTGACGGATGAATCTGGGTTTGGTGGATGCCAGGAGAACGCTACCAGCCCCAATGCATAGCGCCAACTGTAAAGTTTGGTGGGGGAGGAATAATGGTCTGGGGCTGTTTTTGATGGTTTGGGCTAGGCCCCTTAATTCCAGTGAAGGGAAATGTTCACGCTTCAGCATACAAAAACATTCTAGACAAATCTGTGCTTTCCAACTTTGTGGCAACAGTTTGGGGGAGGCCCTTTCCTTTTTCAGCATGACAATGCCCCTGTGCACAAATCGAGGTCCATACAGAAATGGTTTGGCAAGATCGGTGTGGAAGAACTTGACAGCCTGCACAGAGCCCTGACCTCAACCCCATCGAACACCTTTGGGATGAATTGGAACGCTAACTGGCTGCCAGGCCTAATCGCCCAACATCAGTGCCCGACCTCACTAATGTTCTTGTGGCTGATTGGAAACAAGTCCAGCAGCAATGTTCCAACATCTAGTGGAAAGCCTTCCCAGAAGAGTGGAGGCTGTTGTGGCAGCAAAGGGAGGACCAACTCCATATTAATGCCCACGATTTTGGAATTAGATGTTCGATGAGCAGCTGTGCACATACTGTTGGACAGCTGCTCTGATAAGAAAGAGTATGAGTGAATAGTTCGAGCATAATGGTTCTTAAATAGCTCGTACGTTATTTTACATAATCGTGGTTGCTGGTGTGAAAGTCTAAATGAGTGTATGTATCTTGGCAGGAATTCTTTCAGGACGGCAGCAAGCCTGAGAACGTTGGCGTCTATAACCTCTCCAAGGGGGTCAACCGCTTCTGTCTCTCCAAGCCTGGTGGGAGAAACTCCTCTTCTTTTCACTTGTCTTCGATTCTCTTCAATATCCTTACTGAAAGACCTCTGGAAAATAAAATATGTCTTTGAGACTAACCTAGGGTAATATAGGTTACCGGTAGATACATGAGTAAAATATATATTTATATTAATAATAATAATAATAATAATATTATATATATAATAATATGCTTATTAATCATCTAATCTTGCCTTTGCCAGGTTTGTACAAAGTGACTCCTCGATCTTGCCACCAATTCGAACAGGACTATTATACCTACGACACGTAAGGGTGTTCTATTGGATCCATTTCTATGTTTTCCTTTTACATAGCCCCACCAAAGTGAATGACTCTACTTGTCTAAATGTGTCCTTCAGGTCAGCCCCCACTATCCTGACCCTGACTGCAGTGAGACATCACATGACTGGCCTAATCACCACTGATAAGATCCTGGATGTCACGGTCACCATCAAGTTAGTCCCCGTCATCTCCAAAAAAGTTGGAGATTTACATGCATTTCCAGAATTAACGTTTAAACCTGAAATGACTCTTGTTTTTCTAAATATGACAACAACAACAAAAAAGATTATCACGGTGTTCCTCCTGTAGGTCGTCCATAGTCTAACCTAAATACTGTTTATGTGTCTTCCATCAGATCCTCCATAGAGTCTGAGCCAGCTCTGGTCCTAGGCCCTCTGAGAAGCCTGGAGGAGCAGAGACAGGAGCAGCAGCTGCAGGAGATCGAGCTGCGGCGCCAGGAGAGGGAGAGGCGTGCCCAAGAGGCTGAGGATGGAGGTGACAGCGAGCCTCCCATCCAAGAGAGAGCTGATGAGCTCACCAGCCCCTTTCACTACGAATTTTCTTACTGGGCCAGGGCTGGGGAGAGGATCACTGTGACTCCCTCCTCGAAGGAGCTGCTCTTCTATCCGCCGGAGATTGAGGCTACTATCACTGGAGGTCAGAGTTCACTTCCTTGTTATCCTCTTCTTTTGTGTTATGTTATTGTCTTTGTGTGTGTTTGGTCTGTGGTGTCTGTCTGCATATCTCTCTGTGTGGTGTGTAGTGGAAATTCTAACCAAAGGGGAAAGAGGCTGTAGATTCTTCAAACAACAATTATATTTAATAAGATTTGCAAAAAATGGATCAGTCAACAATCCACACAACAGTGCAGAGTTAAAAGCCCAACGAACAGAGTTGGCTCTCTGCTGTTATAGAAAGTACAACCTCTTGTCTACATGGCAGTTTAGCAGATGTGTGTAAACACGGGCGGAACATAGTGTGTACAAGGCGATTGGTTTGTCCTTGCAGATTTTAAGATGGCTCGAGGTTGATAGCTCGAGGGCTCAAACGTCTAACTGCATTTATCACAGCTCACAGATAGTAAAAACATGGGATGTCTCACATGCTGGGGTCACACCCAAACGGATCTTAGCTATATGGGGCGGCAGGGTAGCCTAGTGGTTAGAGCGTTGGACTAGTAACCGGAAGGTTGCAAGTTCAAACCCCCAAGCTGACAAGGTACAAAGCTGTTGTTCTGCCCTTGAACAGGCAGTTAACCCACTGTTCCTAGGCCGTCATTGAAAATAAGAATTTGTTCTTAACTGACTTGCCTAGTTAAATAAAAAAAATACGCCCAGTCTTGTGACTGAGTAACACAGACACATTTGTATCAGGTTACAAGAAAAAAACACTTAACATATGGCAAGAGACTATTCTCTTAAGTAGTATCACACGGGATAGCATAACTCATTTAGTCATTTTCCACCACAGGTGTATAACCTGTTTTTGTCTGTCTCTACATTTACATATGGTAACTCCCTATTCTCTGCCCCTACCAGCACCCATCCACAGAGATCTGTCCAGGGCGTGTGGTGGACATCACCGGCCATGAAGCTGTGTCTGTGTCCAGCAGTAATCTAAATACCTTCTCTTATTCTGTCCCCTTCTCACAGAGTCTTGTCCAGGGCGTGTGGTGGACATCGCGGGGCGCGCTGGTCTGTTCCTGGGGGGCCAAGTGACTCCAGAACTGCAGGGGGTGGAGATCTCCATCACCGAGAGAGGAGCCAAGGCCCCCCTCATCACCGTCGCCACCAATGAGAACGGGGCTTACAGGTATACATGACTATCCCCTAACCATAACCTCGGTCACTGCCGTGTTAGCCGTAAGGCTAGCATGGCCTACTCACCCTTGCCCTAGGCATCAGGCAAAACATCTTGCAAGCTGGGGTTTCTTGTTCAAATCATGTTCTTGTTGTTTTTTTAACAATACATTTGACCACTTTGCGTCTTAATCTAGCCACTTGAAATGTCCACCATGTTACATAGTTGTTGCTTTAGATTAGCTTCAGGCAGGTTTTCTCATGGTGTTTGATAAATGCTCCTTGATTGTGACATTTGTCGGAAACGTACTGTAATACAAGTCAATCTAAATTACTCTCTAATGGTTGTTTCTCCCTCCCCAGTGTTGGTCCCCTGCACAGTGACCGTCACTATGACGTCAGTGCCAGTAAGGAGGGCTTCATCCTCACCACTGTAGAGGGAACCCAGGGAGACTTCAAGGCTTTCGCTCTGGCTGGAGTCACCTTCAAGGTACAGAACACACATACTACTAGCGAACTCAGTGGAAAGAACAGGCCATTTATTAGCTTTTGTCTTGTTGGCAAAACATTTTTTTGTTTAATCAGTAACATTATCCCTCTTTCGGTCGGGTGATGGTTGTTTAATAAATAGTTGATGAGTCTGTTCTGTGAATGTATTGCCCTTCAACAGTGTTCTTTTGGAATTTTGCCTTGGTGTCGAACTGCAACTTAAATATAGTTTTGGCTGCGGCAGGGTTTGTGTAGTCTTATGCAGTGTGTTCATTGTCATATCTCCTATCTTTCTCTGTGTGTCGTAGATCAATTCAGAGGATGGTCACGCTCTGTCTGGAGTCCTGCTGTCTCTCAGTGGAGGATCGTTCAGATCCAACCTGCTCACCCAGGACACTGGTGTCCTCACCTTCAACAACTTGGTAAGGACCTTGATGTTGACTGAACTCAACACCTACTTCATCCCTGTATTATCCTCCTCCTGAATGATTGACTATTAAACACACCGGGCTACTAGGTGGAAGTCTATATTCTGTGTGATGTGAACGAACTAGTGCTGATTGGATTGGTGCAGCAACACTGCAGGGGGGATTTATTGATTGCATCTCATCTGTTCTTCCTTTTCTATCCCTCCATCCCTCCCCTCAGAGCCCAGGCCAGTACTACTTCAAGCCCATGATGAAGGAGTTCAGGTTTGAGCCAGCCTCTCAGATGATCACCGTCGAGGAGGGACAGAACCTCAGCATCGACATCACCGGATTCAAAACCGCATACAGGTACTAGAAACGGGCCAATCAAATCCATCTTTATCTTTGTAGCACTTTTCATAGAAAGTGAGTGAAACCCAATGAGCTTTAAACTAACTGCAAAAATGTACTAAACAAGGCAGAATGATGTTCAATCCCCCCCCCCCCCCCCCCCCAGCCATCACTAGCCACTTATTTTTATTGTAACAAATCTTATTCAGGCCTGTTCTTGCTGACTTACTTGACAAGGAGCTTAACAGTCCCATCCCCAAAATGGCGGTGTGTGTAGTTATTTGTCTGTCCTATCGATCCCCAAAATGGCTGATTTACTGCCTCCTTTCTAGCTGCTACGGGGCAGTTCAGTCCCTGAGTGGAGATGCTGAGAGGGATGTGTCAGTGGAGGCAGTGGGACAGGCAGAGTGTAGTATCTACAGCGAGGAGACAGTCACTGACGAGGAGGGACGCTTCAGGCTCAGGGGCCTGCTGGTGAGTCGGGCCTTTTTCAGTCTTCATAAGGGCTACATAAAGCAGTTATAAAGCCTGTATACAAGCACATAAAGTATTTATGAAGCTGACGTAACGATACAACACATTTGTAAGAGTTACTTTGTGCAGAATGAGTCATTGCGTTTGATACCCCCAAACACTGCTGTTGCAATTGCTAATAGCTCTGCTATTATTTTTGTGTTGCTAACTTTGAGCTTCTCTCACAGCCTGGCTGTAGATACCTGATCCAGCTGAGAGCACAGGGCAACGACCACATCGAGAGAGCCCTGCCTCAGCACCGCTCCATAGAGGTTGGGAGCACCGACATCGTGGGAGTCAACATCATCGCCTTCAGGCAGATCAACCAGTTTGACCTGAGTGGGAACATCATCACCTCATCAGAACACCTACCCACCCTCTCTGTAAGATCCCTTCACTACAATACCCATAAACCCTCACCAGAACACCTGCCCACCCTCTCTGTAAGATCCCTTCACTACAATACCCATAAACCCCCACCAGAACACCTGCCCACCCTCTCTGTAACATCCCCTCACTTCAATACCCATAACCTCACCAGAACACCTGCCCACCCTCTCTGTAAGATCCCCTCACTACAATACCCATAAACCCTCACCAGAACACCTGCCCACCCTCTCTGTAACATCCCCTCACTACAATACCCATAACCCTCACCAGAACACCTGCCTACCCTCTCTGTAAGATCCCCTCACTACAATACCCATAAACCCTCACCAGAACACCTGCCCACCCTCTCTGTAACATCCCCTCACTACAATACCCATAAACCCTCACCAGAACACCTGCCCACCCTCTCTGTAAGATCCCTTCACTACAATACCCATAAAACCTCACCAGAACACCTGCCCACCCTCTCTGTAAGATCCCCTCACTACAATACCCGTAAACCCCCACCAGAACACCTGCCCACCCTCTCTGTAACATCCCCTCACTTCAATACCTGTAAACCCTCACCAGAACACCTGCCCACCCTCTCTGTAAGATCCCCTCACTACAATACCCATAAACCCTCACCAGAACACCTGCCCACCCTCTCTGTAAGATCCCTTCACTACAATACCCGTAAACCCCCACCAGAACACCTGCCCACCCTCTCTGTAAGATCCCCTCACTACAATACCCATAAAACCTCACCAGAACACCTGCCCACCATCTCTGTAAGATCCCTTCACTACAATATCTGTAAACCCTCACCAGAACACCTGCCCACCCTCTCTGTAAGATCCCCTCACTACAATACCCATAAACCCTCACCAGAACACCTGCCCACCCTCTCTGTAAGATCCCCTCACTACATTACCCTTAAAACCTCACCAGAACACCTGCCCACCCTCTCTGTAAGATCCCTTCACTACAATACCCATAAACCCTCACCAGAACACCTGCCCACCCTCTCTGTAAGATCCCTTCACTACAATACCCATAAACCCTCACCAGAACACCTGCCCACCCTCTCTGTAAGATCCCTTCACTACAATACCCATAAAACCTCACCAGAACACCTGCGCACCCTCTCTGTAAGATCCCTTCACTACAATACCCATAAAACCTCACCAGAACACCTGCCCACCCTCTCTGTAAGATACCCTCACCAGAACACCTGCCCACCCTCTCTGTAAGATCCCCTCACTACAATACCCATAAACCCTCACCAGAACACCTGCCCACCCTCTCTGTAAGATCCCCTCACTACAATACCCATAAACCTCACCAGAACACCTGCCCACCCTCTCTGTAAGATCCCTTCACTACAATACCCATAAACCCTCACCAGAACACCTGCGCACCCTCTCTGTAAGATCCCCTCACTACAATACCCATAACCCTCACCAGAACACCTGCCCACCCTCTCTGTAAGATCCCTTCACTACAATACCCATAAAACCTCACCAGAACACCTGCGCACCCTCTCTGTAAGATCCCTTCACTACAATACCCATAACCCTCACCAGAACACCTGCCCACCCTCTCTGTAAGATCCCCTCACTACAATACCCATAAACGCTCACCAGAACACCTGCCCACCATCTCTGTAAGATCCCTTCACTACAATACCCATAAACCTCACCAGAACACCTGCCCACCCTCTCTGTAAGATCCCTTCACTACAATACCCATAAAACCTCACCAGAACACCTGCGCACCCTCTCTGTAAGATCCCTTCACTACAATACCCATAACCCTCACCAGAACACCTGCGCACCCTCTCTGTAAGATCCCTTCACTACAATACCCATAACCCTCACCAGAACACCTGCCCACCATCTCTGTAAGATCCCTTCACTACAATACCCATAAACGCTCACCAGAACACCTGCCCACCATCTCTGTAAGATCCCTTCACTACAATACCTGTAAACCCTCACCAGAACACCTGCCCACCATCTCTGTAAGATCCCTTCACTACAATACCCATAAACCTCACCAGAACACCTGCCCACCCTCTCTGTAAGATCCCTTCACTACAATACCCATAAAACCTCACCAGAACACCTGCCCACCCTCTCTGTAAGATCCCTTCACTACAATACCCATAAAACCTCACCAGAACACCTGCGCACCCTCTCTGTAACATCCCCTCACTTCAATACCCATAACCTCACCAGAACACCTGCGCACCCTCTCTGTAAGATCCCTTCACTACAATACCCATAACCCTCACCAGAACACCTGCGCACCCTCTCTGTAAGATCCCTTCACTACAATACCCATAACCCTCACCAGAACACCTGCGCACCCTCTCTGTAAGATCCCTTCACTACAATACCCATAACCCTCACCAGAACACCTGCCCACCATCTCTGTAAGATCCCTTCACTACAATACCCATAAACCCCCACCAGAACACCTGCCCACCCTCTCTGTAACATCCCCTCACTTCAATACCCATAACCTCACCAGAACACCTGCCCACCCTCTCTGTAAGATCCCCTCACTACAATACCCATAAACCCTCACCAGAACACCTGCCCACCCTCTCTGTAACATCCCCTCACTTCAATACCTGTAAACCCTCACCAGAACACCTGCCTACCCTCTCTGTAAGATCCCCTCACTACAATACCCATAAACCCTCACCAGAACACCTGCCCACCCTCTCTGTAACATCCCCTCACTACAATACCCATAAACCCTCACCAGAACACCTGCCCACCCTCTCTGTAAGATCCCTTCACTACAATACCCATAAAACCTCACCAGAACACCTGCCCACCCTCTCTGTAAGATCCCCTCACTACAATACCCGTAAACCCCCACCAGAACACCTGCCCACCCTCTCTGTAACATCCCCTCACTTCAATACCTGTAAACCCTCACCAGAACACCTGCCCACCCTCTCTGTAAGATCCCCTCACTACAATACCCATAAACCCTCACCAGAACACCTGCCCACCCTCTCTGTAAGATCCCTTCACTACAATACCCGTAAACCCCCACCAGAACACCTGCGCACCCTCTCTGTAACATCCCCTCACTACAATACCCATAAACCCCCACCAGAACACCTGCCCACCCTCTCTGTAACATCCCCTCACTTCAATACCCATAACCTCACCAGAACACCTGCCCACCCTCTCTGTAAGATCCCCTCACTACAATACCCATAAAACCTCACCAGAACACCTGCCCACCATCTCTGTAAGATCCCTTCACTACAATATCTGTAAACCCTCACCAGAACACCTGCCCACCCTCTCTGTAAGATCCCCTCACTACAATACCCATAAACCCTCACCAGAACACCTGCCCACCCTCTCTGTAAGATCCCCTCACTACATTACCCTTAAAACCTCACCAGAACACCTGCCCACCCTCTCTGTAAGATCCCTTCACTACAATACCCATAAACCCTCACCAGAACACCTGCCCACCCTCTCTGTAAGATCCCTTCACTACAATACCCATAAACCCTCACCAGAACACCTGCCCACCCTCTCTGTAAGATCCCTTCACTACAATACCCATAAAACCTCACCAGAACACCTGCGCACCCTCTCTGTAAGATCCCTTCACTACAATACCCATAAAACCTCACCAGAACACCTGCCCACCCTCTCTGTAAGATCCCCTCACTTCAATACCTGTAAACCCTCACCAGAACACCTGCCCACCCTCTCTGTAAGATCCCCTCACTACAATACCCATAAACCCTCACCAGAACACCTGCCCACCCTCTCTGTAAGATCCCCTCACTACAATACCCATAACCCTCACCAGAACACCTGCCCACCCTCTCTGTAAGATCCCTTCACTACAATACCCATAAAACCTCACCAGAACACCTGCGCACCCTCTCTGTAAGATCCCTTCACTACAATACCCATAACCCTCACCAGAACACCTGCCCACCCTCTCTGTAAGATCCCCTCACTACAATACCCATAAACGCTCACCAGAACACCTGCCCACCATCTCTGTAAGATCCCTTCACTACAATACCCATAAAACCTCACCAGAACACCTGCGCACCCTCTCTGTAAGATCCCTTCACTACAATACCCATAACCCTCACCAGAACACCTGCGCACCCTCTCTGTAAGATCCCTTCACTACAATACCCATAACCCTCACCAGAACACCTGCCCACCATCTCTGTAAGATCCCTTCACTACAATACCCATAAACGCTCACCAGAACACCTGCCCACCATCTCTGTAAGATCCCTTCACTACAATACCTGTAAACCCTCACCAGAACACCTGCCCACCATCTCTGTAAGATCCCTTCACTACAATACCCATAAACCTCACCAGAACACCTGCCCACCCTCTCTGTAAGATCCCTTCACTACAATACCCATAAAACCTCACCAGAACACCTGCGCACCCTCTCTGTAAGATCCCTTCACTACAATACCCATAACCCTCACCAGAACACCTGCGCACCCTCTCTGTAAGATCCCTTCACTACAATACCCATAACCCTCACCAGAACACCTGCCCACCATCTCTGTAAGATCCCTTCACTACAATACCCATAAACGCTCACCAGAACACCTGCCCACCATCTCTGTAAGATCCCTTCACTACAATACCTGTAAACCCTCACCAGAACACCTGCCCACCCTCTCTGTAAGATCCCCTCACTACAATACCCAATAAACCCCCACCAGAACACCTGCCCACCCTCTCTGTAAGATCCCTTCACTACAATACCCATAAACGCTCACCAGAACACCTGCCCACCCTCTCTGTAAGATCCCTTCACTACAATACCCATAAACCCCCACCAGAACACCTGCCCACCCTCTCTGTAAGATCCCTTCACTACAATACCCGTAAGAGGACTAATGCTAAAATGGGTTATATCCATCTAGAGTCCTCTATTTAATTCTATGGCTCCATATAATTGTATTTCTCCTCCTGTCCCGTGCAGGTGAAGCTGTATAAGAGTGACAACCTTGACAACCCCATCAACAGTGTGTCTTTGGGACAGTCCCTCTTTTTTCACTTCCCGCCTCTGGACAGGGATGGAGAGGTATGGACCTGCTATTAGTATGTAAGGTGGTATAAGGCGGGCTAGAAATGTGTGTAGCTGATAGCCAAGGAAGCATCATTACTGCCTTCCAGAGACCTGAAGCACTGCTGTACCCAACCCAGAAATGGCTCTTCTGGGTCAGTGGTATTACTTAAATCAAATCACAACTTAATTAAGTTGTATTTAACAAAGTCGTAATACGCTTCCCAGAAACGAAAAAGAATCTAAATAATAACAATATTTTATCAATTAAAAATGAATAGAAATACATTTTCTTAATACATTTTCTTAATTAAGTTGTTGTTTTTTCAGGATATAACAGTGAATAGTAAAGGTCTTCACTCTATGAAAATTCACTATATATATTTTTTTCTTAGAGTAATACCAGCTCAGATTTCATCATGTGATACATTCATCTACACTGTAGATGAATGTATCGATAGAGAAATAAAATTTTTTTTTTTGTATAGAATACACTTGGGTGGCCGCCTAAGTGTGTTTTCGGGCCGCCTGTGTCAAAACAATTACAAGTAAAGTACTTTTCAGGATGGAAAAACGTTTTTGGTGTAAACTTAAATTACTTAAACCAGATATGTAGAAAAGATAATGGACCATTATATTTTTATAATATAATCTTTGAGAACTAACAATCACCAAAATAAAAGCTAGACAGTCGGGGAGAATCTAAAATTCAAAAAATTATGCATTGAAGAGTATTTTTGATGACGCATGGGGCCCCCATTGATTTTCTTATGACATTGATTTTCTTATGATTCAATCCGTTTTAAAACGGCTACATTTTTCACTGCCAACAACACGAGGGCCTCTAAAATGTTGGTTGGTGAACGTACCATTGGTTCCGGCCCCACCGAACCCACCACCTAAGCTCCATTTTGATCCAGAAAAAAAGAACTGTTAATTACTTACATTGATTTCTATACTACAGATGACATTGATTTCTATACTACAGATGACAAACTTAACTACTGTGTCTTTACAAACCAATCACAAGCATATTATGGCTTCACTATACTGAACTAAATATAACATGTAAAGTGTTGGTCCTGACCTGACCTGAAGTAATAGAGAGCCCAAAATGTTCCCGTACGCAGAAATAGCTCATTTAGTTCAATTTATTTGCACAAATGTATTTCCATCCCTGTTAATGAACATTTCTCCTTTTGCCAAGATAATCCATCCACCTGACAGGTGTGGCATATCAAGAAGTTGATTAAACAGCATGATCATTCGAGAGAAAAAGGAAGGAAGAATTTGTGTGGACTTTACATGTTAAAGTAGACACTGGTGTTATGGTATTAATAATCCACTTTCTCACAAATCCCTAGATATTTCACGTCACACCCAAAGTCATTCAATGCATTTAGAGGAATATGTTGTACGCCTCCATACATCATAGCACAGTCCCAACTTCTGAATCCGGTTCAGACCACCACCGCCGTTGTCAGTGCTGTGCCGTCAACCCGTTTCCAGGTCCCTTCCGTCTCTCCGTCAGTCAGACCAATCCAGATGCATTGGTCAAATACCTGTTCCTCTTGGCTGTTTATGGTCACCAGGTCTCTCTGCCTCTGTAGGTCGGCTGTATAAATGTGATAGATGATCCCAGCCAGTAGGAGAAGACCCAGCAGCCCCAGACACGCTGTAGCAACAACAAAGGGTCTCCTCCATGAGCTCTCAGAACCTGAGAGTTCAGGTTGTGGTGTGCTCCCTGGGGTAGACACGTGTCAAGACAAGTGTCTGAAGTTTCATAATTGCGCTGTCTATGGACCTCTTCATAGGCGTTGGCTCCATTACCAAACAGGTCCTCTGAGTGTTCAGGCTGTTTCATAGTAGGGCTGTTCGTAGACATCGTCATAGACGTCGGCCCCATTATCTTCATTGGTAAAAGTGGCCCGGGACATCTCCATGGTCTACCGCTGTCAAGTGAGTATATGAAGATGTATATGGAGGGAAAATGGAAAACAAAGGCTAGCTGTAACAATTTAAATATCATCTGTGTCAGCCCCAAGCAAATTTAGAGAGTTTCCCGAACTCCTGCTCCTTCCTTTTCACCTTTCTGCAGATGTGTACCCTCTGTTTACTACATCACCAAAGGTATGTGGACACCTTCTTGTCAAACATCTCATTCCAAAATCATGAGCATTAATATGGAGTTGGTCCTCCCTTTGCTGCTACAACAGCCTCCACTCTTCTGGGAAGGCTTTCCACTAGATGTTGGAACATTGCTGCAGGGACTTGCTTCCATTCAACCACAAGAGCATTAGTGAGGTTGGGCGAATAGGCCTGGCTCGCAGTCGGCGTTCCAATTCATCCCAAAGGTTGAGGTCAGGGTTCTATGCAGGCCAGTCAAGTTCTTCCACACCGATCTTGACAAACGATTTCTGTATGGACCTTGCTTTGTGCAAGGGGGTATTGTCATGCTGAAACAGGAAAGGACCTTCCCCAAACTGTTGCCACAAATTTGAAAGCACAGAATCGTATAGAATGTCATTGTATGCTGTAGCGTTAAGATTTCACTTCACTGAAATTAAGGGGCCTAGCTCAAAACAAGAAAAACAGCCCCAGATTATTATTCCTCCTCCACCAAACTTTACAGTTTGCACTATGCATTGGGGCAGGTAGTGTTCTCTTGGCATCCGCCAAACCCAGATTCATCCGCCGTACTGCCAGATGGGGAAGCGTGATTCATCACTCCAGAGAACGCGTTTCCCCTGCTCCAGAGTCCAATTGTGGCGAGCTTTACACCACTCCAGCCGACGCTCGGCATTGGGCATGGAGATCTTAGGATTGTGTGCGGCTGCTCGGCCATGGAAGCCCATTTCATGACGCTCCCCCCGAACAGTTATTGTGCTGACTTGGCGGTCCTGTTCTGTAAACTTGTGTAGCCTACCACTTTGTGGCTGAGCCGTTGTTGCTCCTAGACGTTTCCACTTCACAATAACAGCACTTACGGTTTTCCAGGGCAGAAAGTTGACGAACTGACTTGTTTGGAAATTGGCATTCTGTGATGGTGCCATGTTGAAAGTTACTGAGCTCTTCAGTAAGGCTATTCTACGGTCTATGTTTGTCTATGGAGATTGCATGGCTCTGTGCTCTATTTTATACAACTGTCAGCAACGGGTGTGGCTGAAATAGCCGAATTCCCAAATTTGGGGGTGTCCACATAATTTTGTGTGTATATAGTGTACATCAACATGTTCAGGAGGTCCAGGTCTACAAACATGGGTCATTATCATATTCATAACATTGATTTTACACCACAGACTACAGGTTGGGTATGCTTGACCAGTGAGGATGGGGAACGGCTGGGGCTCTCTTACTCTCTTAATGAACCTGATTGGCCGAGAAGTTTTAACTTTTAAAAACTGTTTTTCAAATGTTTTTCCAGACTTACAAACCGTCATGGTGCAGCAGCTCCCCCCTCCCCCGTAGAAATGAAACCTAACGGGTCATAAAAAAGCAATGCAAAATAGTGATGGAATGATGGTCTCTCCAAGTGTATTAACCAACAGTAACGGATTTTAGTTCGCCCCCCTTCTAAACCCCACCCCACCCCCACTTGATCAGTGGTTGAGAAATGCCAGAGAAATGCCAGCGTAGGTGAGGAAAAGTTTCAAACAAAGCACAGTAGATTGAAATAAATGTTCTCATTTCCTTTTTTTAATCATTGATATCGGTTCTTTTTGGCTTGCAATGCTTTTTGACTTGTTTTTGTTTACAATATGTATTTTTCCCTCTAAATTTCATTTTACGACTCATGAAAAATAACTCAATTGATCTTCTTTTTGATCAAATGTGATGCCATATATATATATATATATATGTGTATATGTATGTGTGTAACCTGAAAACTGTTATCGGTAGAGAGGTTTGAATCTCTCTTTATTGGTCCATTAACTTAAACTTCACCCATGTAAATCCTGCTGATTTTTAGAATGTCTTGTGTAAATTGTTCTTTCAACCAGCAACTAACTTTCAGAAAATTACACTGCTCACATCTGTCACACTTACACAGTGTTAGTTTCATCAGCTGTTGTACAATATGATAGAAAAGGAAAAAGAAAAAAAAGGATTTTTGACAGCACTGGGCCTTTAATGGTTGCTATTCGCCTGATAATAGAAAGTAGTGTAGGTTTATCCAGAGGTTCTGGGTCAGTGGAATTAACATTACAGAGTATGTTGTCATCACCATAAATATACTTTTTGTTGTGTGTCCTCTCCCCCAATACAGACCTATGTGTTGATGCTGCACTCCACACTGTCTCGCTCCCAGTACGACTTCTCTCTGCCCCAAGTCTCCTTCACCTCTACAGGCTACCATAAGCACATCACTTTGACCTTCAACCCCAATGTAAGTACACAGTACCTACTCTGCCAGGGCTGAATCCTCCAGCTAGAAGTTCTCCGCAGCCACAGATCTAAGATCAGCTGATCCTGTCCGCATTCTAACCTTATCCATTATGTGGGAAAGCACAAAACAGATTTTAGATCAGCGTCTGCAGGCAACTTCATCCTAGTTCGGAAACAACTAATGTAATACATTTAGAATATTCTCATTACAGTGATTAAAAAAAAGAGCCTGCATTGTGTGTCTTCTGAATAACGAATGAGAACCCAATGTGATGTTCTTCATCACAGCGTAAAGTTCCTGACCAGGACGTAGCCCAGGGCTCCTACATAGCGCTACCCCTCACTCTACTGCTCCTGCTGGCAGCCTACAACCATGAGAAGGTACACTGCCTCCACTCCTATTGCCTAGCCATGTATCATGTATCCAATGTACTGTAATTGAGTGGTCTGGTAAATGTTCAAGCAGACTTCCTATTGCCTTTGTATTATGGCATACGTGTGTGTGTGTGTGTGTTTTTATATATATATATATATATATATATATATATATATATACACACACACACACACTTTGTATTGAAAAAAACAACATTCTATTGGTTTCTGGGATCTTCATGGCATTTTAGTACACGGAAGACAATATAAAGTGGCATCTCACCCTTTTTTAACGCCCTGTCTCTCCCCAGGTGATCCCCCTGCTGCTGCAGCTGGTGAGCCGTCTGCAGGGGGTGCGCAGCCTGAGCCAGGCCGGTGGGGACAACGCTGCCCTGGACGAGGCCAAACGCCAGGCCAAGAGACAGAAGACCCGACGTACATGATCCACAGACCTAACATCTGGCATGTAAACTACCGCAACAGGAACCACAGACATGTTGTGTCTGAAATGGCACCCTGTTCCATGTATAGTGCACTACTTTTGACCAGAACCCTATGAGAGTAGTGCACTATGTAGGGGATAGGGCCATTTCAGTCGCAGCCATACTGTACCATAGCATACTTTACCATACTATACCCATAGCTAACCTGGCTCATTGGACTGATGTTACCAGCATGGGTTCTATGGAAGGGTCTATGGAAGACTGGCTGTGTAGTTCTGTTCTGTGGGACTCCTTCGTTTTATAGAACACTCATCAGAAATATTAAGAAGAATCCATTTTGTCGATATGTATATGAGCCATTATTGCTTCTTTTTTTTCCGTTTTTTTTGTACATTTGTAATGAATGAAATGTCAATTGAGAAAAGAAAAAAAAACACTATGGAGGTCTTAATAAGGGAGGTGGTTATGTCAATGTGGGTTCCATGGGGATTTTGGGGTTCAGGGTCACGCTTTGTGGTAACGATGCATCATGAAAGCTTCGTTATTAAAGTGACAAACTGTTCAGTTATTTACTATGACGTGCAGTGGCATTCATTTTAATCACATCCAATTCAGCCAACTGTTCAAGTCACTGCATGTGTCATAAGGAGGGCCAGGAGTTGTTTTTCCTGACCACATGACCTGACCAGATGTTGGACTATAAATGGTTCCTGGTCAGATCACATGGTCTGAATAAACTCCTAGCCCTAGTATGGAATGGTTTGTCATAATGGTCCTGAATTGTTATGTCATGTTTCTGTAATGAGTTCTACAGGCTGTGGTAGTTTGAAGCATGGTGGGTTTTATGTGTTGGTGTGTCAGTTTGCTCAGGGAGAATGGGTGGGTTGAGGGTGGGTTTGAAAGGGTTAGGGTTAATCATTACAGTAACAAGATAAGAAAATAAGATTTCGGGTAGGGAGCTGTAGGGGTATAACTAACTATATGTTAGTGATAATTATTAATTTATTGGCGTTTTATTTGTCTGATGTGAATGATGAGCAGTTTGGTAGCAAATGTATTTTACGGTGCGTTTGATTTTTTTGAGAAAATAAACGTTCTGATTCCAAAGTATGCAAGCTATCTGAAGGCAACGGCAACCAGTGTAACTGTATCAGACAAGTATCTACTACGTACGAGGAGATATTTTCTCAACAAATTCTGTGACGAATCCCAACTTTCACTTTAGAAGTCAAATCTTTACAGGTTTTCCCATTGACATCATTGCATGACTAAGGGAAAACTCACTTGTAAGTTTAGGATTTGCAGTACAATGTTTGTCTTGACCTCACGTTGCCTTAAGTTAAAATAAAATATGTCATCATCTTAAATAATTACTGAAGAAAATGTAATTGGTTCATCCAAGTTTCTCCTCATGTGGTAATATTAATGCTGAATGTGAAATGGAACCACCTGAACCAATCTCTTGTTGTACATGGTATGCTATTCTCCTGTTCTTCTTAGTTAGTTATGGACAATTTTTTAAGAAAAAGATGAACAGGCCAATGGCTATTTACTGAGTTGAAACAAATTCCAATTAGGTTATGGTTGCCGGAGAGAGTCGGGTTGAAGAGTCTGATCTGTGTGAAATTAATGATAAATCTAATCTGACTTGGGAAAATGTGCTCCTGTTTGGCTCAGTTGGTAGAGCTGTGTGCAACTGTCCTGGGTTCGATTCCCCCTGGAGCCATGCAACAAATGTATGTGGCTTTGGACAGAAGCGACTGCTAACGGTTAGAGCGTTGGGCCACTAACCAAACGGTCGCCTGGTCGAATACCCTAGCTGACAAGATGAAAAATCTGTCTGCGCCCTTAAGCAAGGTACTTAACCCTAATTTGCCTCAGGGGCGCCATGCTACTATAGCTGACCCTGTAAAACAACACATTTCACTGCACCTACCAAATTGTTGTATACCCTGAGTGTACAAAACATCAGGAACATCTTCCTAATATTAAGTTGCACCCCTTTTTCCCTCAGAATAGCCCCAATGTTGTCGTAGTATGGACTCTACAAGGTGTCAAGTGTTGTACAGGGATGCTGGCCCATGTTGACTCCAATGCTTCCCACAGTTGTGTCAAGTTGGCTGGATATCTTTTGGGTGGTGGAACCATTCTTGATACACATGAGAAACAGTTGAGTGTGAAACCAGCTGCGTTGCTGTTCTTGACTCAAACCGGTAGCTTGGCACCTTCTACCATACCCTGTTCAAAGGCACTTAAATATTTTGTCTTTCCCATTCACCCTCTGAATGGCACACATACCAATTAGGTTATGGTTGAACATTGAAGTTACTCTACAATACTAACCTAAATGACAGAGTGAAAAGAACAGGTACAGCATGTGTTCGTTCCATCCCCACCATGACCAGCCTTATCCCTGGCCCCTGCACTGTTGACCTCTCCCCCATGTCTCAAGGCTTAAAAATCCCGAATTAACCTGTTTCCTCCACTTTTACTACACTAATTGAAGTGGATTTAACAAGTGACATCAATAAGAGATCATAGCTTTCACCTGGTCAGTCTGTCATAGAAAGATGTTCCTAATGCTTGTACACTCGGGTGTGTATATACGTTGTGTTGTGGGGGTGTTGTGTCATGACCATGTCTCCGGGGGGCAGTGTTGGGTAAGGAAACGATTGATCGATACAGTCAAGGCTTCTTTTCTACAGTATGAGAATCATGTCCTACTCACTGTTTATCATCTATGCATGCTATGCTATGCTTTACCCTTAACTACATGTACATATTACCTCAATTGCCTTGACTAACCCTTACCACCGGACATTAACTCGGTGGTAAGGGTTAGTATATAGCCTCGTTATTATATATATATTTTTACTTTCGTTTATTTAGCAAATATTTTCTTAGTCTTCATTCTTGGTTAAGGGCTTGTAAATAAGCATTGTACGGTAAGGCTGTTGTATTCGGCGCATGTGACAAATCACATTTGATTTGATTTAATCAATACACCCTGTCACTACAAAAATACAGGCTTCCTTCCTAACTCCGTTGACAGAGAGGAAGGAAACCACTCAGGGATGTCACCATGAGACCAATGGTGATTTTAAACCAGTTACAGAATTTAATGGCTGTGATAGGAGAAAACTGAGGATGGATCAACAACATTGAAGTTACTCTACAATACTAACCTAAATGACAGAGTGAAAAGAACAGGTACAGCATGTGTTCGTTCCATTCCCACCATGACCAGCCTTATCCCTGGCCCCTGCACTGTTGACCTCTCCCCCAAGCTTACAGCTTCCACACTGAGGGTAGAGCTGATAGCCCTCAGCCAGACCTGGCTTCAAATAGCATCCAAAATGTTTCAAATGCTGCCCGGCCCAATGAAACCAATGGAATAGCCCCAGAAGTCAGAATAGCCCCAGAAGTCAAAGTACATAAAATATTTTGAATACTATTTGGACCCAGGTCTGTCTGATGGTCCTCAGCCTGTGAAAATGATGGCTGGTGTCTGAGAGCTCTCTCATTGCTCCCCTCCGTCCCAGTCTACATTCCAAATGGCATCCTATTCCCGATTATAGTACACTACTTTTGATCAGAACCCATAGGCTTGCCCATAGGGCACTGGTCAAAATAATGCAATATGTAGGTAACAGGGTTCCATTTGGGATGTAACTCCAGTCTGCAGGGCTGTAATGGTTTGGTGGATTAAACTGCTCTCCTCTCTGGACTACTGTAATTCCCCTCTGAAATACAGCCTATTAGTCACCGTGGGCAACTCCACTCCCTCTCTGTCCCTCTGTGTCTCAACTGACATCATATTCCCTTTATAGTACACTACTTTTTACCCAGGGCCATAGGGTTCTGGTCAAAAGTAGTGCACTAAATAGGTAATAGACTGCTTTTTGGGGCGCAGACTCTGTCTGTGTCAGAGCAGGAGAGGAGATACAAAAATCATCCCTGGGTTAGTGCTGAGAGGAAGCATGCTGGTGGGAGCGGTGGGATCTGGTGATGTCATCGTGTCATGTAAGTCTGCAGCAGCCCAGAGTAGGACACGAGCTAAACACTGTTTCAATTCTGCTATGGTTTTTGTTTCTTTAAATAACTAGCAAATATCCTCGATGGAAAATTGCATGTTGTATCTGTTTACCTTTTTACCTGTACCTGTACCTGTCTGTACCTGTCTGTGTCAGAGCAGGAGAGGAGATACAAAAATCATCCCTGGGTTAGTGCTGAGAGGAAGCATGTTGGTGGGAGAGATGGGATCCGATGATGTCATCGTGCCATGGAAGTCCAGTTCTGTTCTGCACAGTGTGGTTTTATTACTCTGATTAAGCTATCAAATAGTCTGGGTGGATAACGACACTGCGTATTAAAGAAGAGTAGCATTTATCACCGTTTGCTCTTCATCTATTTACATATAGAATTGCATGATGGTGACACTTTTCAAATTGCACCGGGTAATTTTGAACATCTGTCTCTCCCATTACATCGTTGTTTTTGCCAAAGTGCTACACGACGTGCATGCCTCAGACGACCCCTACTCACACACGCACGCGCACACACACACACACACACACACACACACACACACACACACACACACACACACAGAAACCAGCCCTGTTTGCCTCAGACGACCGCTATACCCACTGCCAGCCAGCATTCGGTGCTCTGTCACACTCTGCCTCACACCCTCCTACACAAACACACACACACCACCTACTGCCATCCAAAACCCAGTCACCAGCTGCCTCTCTCTCTCACTGACTCACTCAGTCCCAGTCAGTCACAACACGTTCACCCAGACACAAGTCATCGCAGGGAAAGGGAGGGGGACACAAAACACAGTGACACATTAATACCAAACCAGACACTTGACGAGAGAGCCGTGGAGAACTGAGTGGAGTGAAGTGGAGACATTAGTAGCATCCCAAATGCATCCCAAATGGCACCCTGTTCCCTACAATAGCACTATGGACTCTGGTCAGAAGTAGTGGACTATATTGGGAATAGGGTGCCATTTGGTATGAATATTAAATATTCATAGAAGGATGATGACAGACAGACATGACTTGTAGAGGGGTTGATCAGGGGAGGAAGGGTAATTGTATCACCAGCCTCTGATATCGAGATGGCGCCGACAGAGATGGTCGCCTCGCTTCAAGTCCTTAGGAAACTATGCAGTATTTTGTTTTTTTATGTATTATTTCTTACATTGTTAGCCCAGAAAATCGTAACTGTTATTACACACAGCCGGGAAGAACTATTGGATACAAGAGCGACATCAACTTACCAGCATTACGACCAGGAATACGACTTTCCCGAAGCGGATCCTTTGTTCGGACCTCCACCCTGGACATTGGATCTAATCCCAGAGGCCGACCCAAAACAATGTCGTCGCCGCAGAAGGAGCGGCCTCCTGGTTAGACTTAGAAGACGAGCACACAACCCACCTTTTCCGAGCATGTTAGTTGCCAATGTCCAGGCTCTTGTCAGCAAGGTGGACGAAATTAGGGCACGAGTTGCCTTCCAGAGAGACATCAGAGATTGTAACATTCTCTGTTTCACGGAAACATGGCTCAATCAGGATATGTTGTCAGAGTCGGTACAGCCACTGTGTTTCTTCATGCATTTTGCAGACAGAAACAAACCTCTCTCTGGTAAGAAGAAGGGTGGGGGTGTATGCCTCATGATTAACGGCTCATGGTGTAACAATAACAACATACAGGAACTTAAGTAATTTTGTTTACCTGTCCTAGAATTCCTTATACTCAAATGCCGACCGCATTATCTCCCAAGAGAATTCTCTTTGATTATAGTCACAGCCGTGTATACCCCCCAAGCAGATACCTTGACTGCCCAGAAAGAAATACACTGGACTCTATGTAAACTGGAAACCATATATCCTGAGACTGCATTTATTGTAGCTGGGGATTTTAACAAATCTAATTTTAGAACAAGACTACCTAAATTCAACCAGTACATTGACTGTTGTACCGGCTTGAGCAAAACACTGGTCCACTGCTACTCTAACTTCCACGATGTATACAAGGCCCTTCCTTTGACAAATCCGACCACGAGTCCATCTTGCGTCCTACAGGCAGAAACTCAAACAGGATGTACCCGTGACTAGAACCAGTCAACGCTGGTCTGACCAATCGGAATCCACACTTCAAGATTGTTTTGATCACATGGACTGGAAAATGGGAAATGGAGTTGCAATTCAATGGCCCAGGCACGAGACGTATATGGCAGGGTCTACAGGCAATTACGGACTACAAAAAGAAAACCAGCAACATCACGGCCAACAACGTCTTCCAGAAAAGCTAAACACCTCCTTTGCCCGCTTTGAGGATAATACACTGCCACCGATGTGGCCCGCTACCAAGGACTGTGGGCCCCCCTCTCCTTCTCTGTGGCCAAAGTGAGTAAGACATTTAAACGTGTTAACCCTCGCAAGGCTGCTGGCCAAGATGACATCCCTAGCCGTGTCCTCAGAGCATGCGCAGACCAGCTGGCTGGTGTGTTTACAGACATATTCAATCACTCCCTATCCCAGTCTGCTGTCCCCACATGCTACAAGATGGCCAACATTGTTCCTGTACCAAAGATGGAAAAGATAACTGAACTAAATGACAATCACCCCGTAGCACTCACTTCTGTCATCAGGAAGTGCTTTGAGAGACTAGTCAAGGATCATATCACCTCCACCTTACCTGCCACCCTAGACCCACTTCATTTTGTATGCACCAACAGGTCCAATGACGATGCAATCACCATCACATTGCACACTGCCCTATTCCATCTGAACAAGAGGAATACCTACAGGGTATGTAAGAATGCTGTTCATTGACTACAGCTCAGCATTCAACACCACAGTACCCTCCAAGCTCTTCATTAAGCTTAAGGCCCTGGGTCTCAACCCCGCCCTGTGCAATTGGGTCCTGGACTTTATTTTTTATTTTTTTATTATTATTATTTTTTTTACCCCTTTTTCTTCCCAATTTCGTGGTAACCAATTGTTGTAGTAGCTACTATCTTGTCTCATCGCTACAACTCCCGTACGGGCTCGGGAGAGACAAAGGTTGAAAGTAATGCGTCCTCCGATACACAACCCAACCAAGCCGCACTGCTTCTTAACACAGCGCGCATCCAACCCGGAAGCCAGCCGCACCAATGTGTCGGAGGAAACACCGTGCACCTGGCCACCTTGGTTAGCGCACACTGCGCCCAGCCCGCCACAGGAGTCGCTGGTGCGCGATGAGACAAGGACACCCCTACCGACCAAGCCCTCCCCTAACCCGGGCGACGCTAGGCCAATTGTGCGTCGCCCCACGGACCTCCCGGTCGCGGCCGGTTACAACAGAGCCTGGGCGCGAACCCAGGGACTCTGATGGCACAGCTGGCGCTGCAGTACAGCGCCCTTAACCACTGCGCCACCCGGGAGGCCCGGGTCCTGGACTTTCTGACGGGCTGCCCCAGGTGGTGAAGGTAGGAAACAACATCTCCACATCGCTGATCCTCAACACTGGGGCCCCACAAGGGTGCATGCTCAGCCCTCTCCTGTACTCCCTGTTCACTCATGACTGTGTGACCATGCACGACCCTAATTCAATCATCAAGATTGCAGACGACACAACAGTAGTGGGCTTGATTACCAACAACGATGAGACTGCCTACAGGGAGGAGGTGTGGGCCCTCGGAGTGTGGTGTCAGGAAAACAACCTCTCACTCAACATCAACAAAACAAAGTAGATGATTGTGGACTTCAGGAAACAGGCAGAGGGCGCACCCCTATATCCATATCGACGGGACAGTAGTGGAGAAACTGAAATGGTCCCCCCACACAGACAGTGTGGTGAAGAAGGCGCAACAGTGTCTCTTCAACCTCAGGAGGCTGAAGATATTTGGCTTGTCACCTAAATCCCTCACAAACTTTTACAGATGCACAATCGAGAGCATCCTGTCAGGCTGGATCACCGCCTGATACAGAAACTGCACCACCCTCAACCGCAAGGCTCTCCAGAGGGTAGTGCGGTCTGCACAAAGCATCACCGGGGGCAAACTACCTGCCCTCCAGGACAACTACAGCACCCGAAGTCACAGGAAGGCCAAAAAGATCATCAAGGACAACAACCACCCGAGCCACTGCCTGTTCACTCTGCTATCATCCAGAAGGCGAGGTCAGTACAGGTGCATCAAAGCAGGGACCAAGAGACTGAAAAACAGCTTCTATCTCAAGGCCATCAGAGAGCTAAACAGCCATCACTAACATAGAGAGGCTGTTGCCAACATACAGACCCAAATCACTGGACACTAATAAATTGATCACGAGTCACTTTAAATAATGCCACTTTAATAATGTTTACATATCCTACGTTACTCATCTCATATGTGTCATGACGTTGCAGTCTTTGGGTACAGCAAGCCCCATCCCCCTCTTCCTGCCTCCCCCTTGCCTCCTTCAACTAGGCTGCTGTGGTCCGAGAGAGGTCGTAAATTCCTGAGGAGAAGACCCTGCCTCATGGACACACATATAGAGAGAGAGAGTGAAGTTTCATAGAGAACAAAGGAATTTCTTCCACCTCACAGAACTTGAGGTCCGAACAACATTTACCTTCCGGAGAAGGTATAAAAGATCGGTGAAGAATCCAGCTACGAACTGGTCCGTTTGTTACAACTTGGGGAGCTCGTGGGAGACGGCGTGGCCACATTACCATAACTGCTGTTTATATAATAGCCTCAGATATGAGGTTTACATCTAATTGTTGTATAAGATGAATGAGTGAGTATGACACTGTTTGTAAAATTGTGTAATGTGATTTTGGACTGTTTAATGAAGGAAACTCCAATTATTCCATTTTGAGTTGAACTAAATTAGAGCACCGCCCATGAGCCCAGTTAGGGTCAGGCATCCTGGGACAGCCCCCTTTCTGCAATTCTGAATAAAACCCCAATTTTGAGAAATTCTCAATAGACCATGTTTCTCTCAATCATGGGAGGACAAAGGTTGCAGTCCATTGCTGAATCGTTTAACCATACCACGTGGTTAAACTCTTAGACTATCGATACCGACAGAATAAGAACAAGTCTTTGATATTAATTACTCGTCTGCAGCAAGGAATTCGGTATCATTGAACGCGAAGAACGACAACCGCCGAAAAATACATTCTACAACAACATGAATGAATGTCACTCTGAACTATCCACTATAACCACGACAGAGAGATGGACAGTTCTACAAAATAAACAAACTTTTCAACAGCGATCAAGACGACACACTGAGCATATATATATTGATTGATTGCAATTGTTCCCGAATGAGTGAGCGTTCATGTGTAAAGGATTAGCATTTCAATTGTTATAATTATTAACTCTGTAGTGACTTCTTAGTCGACCCCCACTTCCCCTTTTGTCTAACAAGCCGCCATGCCGGTTTAGCCCACTAGCGCACATTCTCCTATCATTTCTTGTAACCATATTTACTTTGTTGTTTTGTTTATGCATTTCTGTGAATTACTTAGTTGGTAATAAATAAATGATTTAAGACAATTGATGTATGGATGACTCATAGTGAAGACTGGGTTCGGGCAGATAACCAACAATTTACGACGTTTGGAATGAGACTAACGTGAGGTAAAGTAAATAATTCATTAATCAGAAGACTATTTGATCAGATATAAAATATCTGAAAAGTTATTTTAGGAAATAACTTTGTCATCTGAATATTTTCCTTGGTGCCCCGACTTCCTAGTTAATTACTGTTACATGATTAATAAGTTTGATCGCGTAATACTAATTACAGAGAATCTTTGATAAAAACTAAGTCTTCAATTTAATGATAGTAAAGACATGACATATGTATATACTGTATTTCATACCATCTATTGCATCTTGCCTATGCCACTCAGCCATTGCTCATCCATATATTTATATGTGCATATTCTTATTCCATCCCTTTATATTTGTGTGTATAATGTAGTTCTTGTGGATTTGTTATAAGCATTTCGCTACACTCACAATAACATCTGCTAACCATGTGTATGTGACCAATAAGATTTGATTCGATTTTTATTTAACCATGTCTACGTGACAAATAACATTTGATTTGGTATCTACCGCAAGGCTGACTGGATGGCATGCTAGAGTCAGAGGAGGGCAGAAAGAGAGTGTGTGTGTGTGTGTGTGCGTGCGTGCGTGCATGCGCGTGTCCCTCTGTCCGCCCGTCTGTGCGTGCGCTCACTCGTTTGTGTTTGTGTGTGTGTATATGTGTGTGTGTCTATATATGTGTCATGACATTGGCCTGGGGGTAGGTTTATGACAGTCATAAATACCTCTTCCCCCCTTTTTCCTCTCTCTACCCTACTGATGTTACATTTGCAAAACCCTTGGTTAACATAGAGATACTGGGAACATCAGAAGGTTGGGGGAAATTAACTATATTCTGGTAATCCGACCAATTGAACATATGCGGTGGTACTTAATGAATATGATGTCAGTTCGGTTGTCATCTGAGACAATCTCATCAATGATAAGATGACAAACTCTACAGTGGAAAGTCTACACATCAGAGTTATCGGATTCACATGGAATTGTTGTTCAATTTAAATGTTTGAATATGAAATTATTCGTGATGGGATGAAATGTGATTTTAGCTTCTAAAATGTGAGATGTGGGTTTTCATAAGATAGGGCTGCTCAATCAGTGGCCTGCCCCTGTGAAGGGACATGGGCTATAAAACCTTTCAAACACGCCCTCCTCTCCCTTCCTATATAAGCCCTTGACGACAATATAACCTTCTGTTCCGAGGATGTCGGACGTCGGTCCGATGTCAGAATGGTTCAGATAATAACTACAGAATGAAGCAAACATCAGCGTGAGCTTTGGTTGCGAATGGTATGAACTTTGAACTCTTATTCACTACAGAAGTGATACCTCCTAGCCGTTGAGTTAGCAACAGCAGATGCAAACGCAGGTTAGGAAGGAACAGACAGAGTATCCCTTCTACCACACAACAACGTTACTACAACGTACCCAATTGACAACCAGAGACATTCTTCAAAGGACTCGGTTGGGCAACACGGCCTTCCATCTACCACCAACCTACCGAAGCGCTGCTCAGTGTAAATATTTATTGCATTTTCCTTTTCCAAATGGGCGGTATTTTAGAATGCATAAGATACTGTATTTGTATGTCATTGGACACTGTGCTATCTAACCTCCAAACAAGCTTCAATGCCATACAACACTCCTTCCGTGGCCTCCGACTGCTCTTAAACGCTAGTAAAACCAAATGCATGCTTTTCAACCGATCGCTGCCTGCACCCGCATGCCCGCCTAGCATCACCACCCTGGATGGTTCCGACCTAGAATATGTGGACATCTATAAGTACCTAGGTGTCTGGCTAGACTGCAAACTCTCCTTCCAGACTCATATCAAACATCTCCAATCGAAAATCAAATCAAGAGTCGGCTTTCTATTCCGCAACAAAGCCTCCTTCACTCACGCCGCCAAGCTTACCCTAGTAAAACTGACTATCCTACCGATCCTCGACTTCGGCGATGTCATCTACAAAATGGCTTCCAACACTCTACTCAGCAAACTGGATGCAGTCTATCACAGTGCCATCCGTTTTGTCACTAAAGCACCTTATACCACCCACCACTGCGACTTGTATGCTCTAGTCGGTTGGCCCTCGCTACATATTCGTCGCCAGACCCACTGGCTCCAGGTCATCTACAAGTCCATGCTAGGTAAAGCTCCGCCTTATCTCAGCTCACTGGTCACGATGGCAACACCCATCCGTAGCACGCGCTCCAGCAGGTGTATCTCACTGATCATCCCTAAAGCCAACACCTCATTTGGCCGCCTTTCGTTCCAGTACTCTGCTGCCTGTGACTGGAACGAATTGCAAAAATCGCTGAAGTTGGAGACTTTTATCTCCCTCACCAACTTCAAACATCAGCTATCTGAGCAGCTAACCGATCGCTGCAGCTGTACATAGTCTATTGGTAAATAGCCCACCCATTTTCACCTACCTCATCCCCATACTGTTTTTATTTATTTACTTTTCTGCTCTTTTGCACACCAATATCTCTACCTGTACATGACCATCTGATCATTTATCACTCCAGTGTTAATCTGCAAAATTGTAATTATTCGCCTACCTCATGCCTTTTGCACACATTGTATATAGACTCCCCCTTTGTTTTCTACTGTGTTATTGACTTGTTAATTGTTTACTCCATGTGTAACTCTGTGTTGTCTGCTCATACTGCTATGCTTTATCTTGGCCAGGTCGCAGTTGCAAATGAGAACTTGTTCTCAACTAGCCTACCTGGTTAAATAAAGGTGAAAAATAAAATAAAATACATTTACGATAGCACAGCTTTGGCCTTTGTTCCTCAGTCTTCCCGCTCCTTCACTCAAACCAGACCCTTTTCTTTTGTGTAACAAGCTGTCATATCTGTTCCGCCCGCTAGGGACGTTTTCCTTTATGAGGTAATTTGTAATCAAGTTATGATTTAATTATGTGTATGTGTAATTCTGTGTGATTAGTTAAGTATTTAGTAAATAAATTATTAAACCCAATTTTGCATTGCAGATTCAAAATGTTAGCCAGGGTTCGTGCAGATAACCAAGAATTTACAACAATGAGACTGAATTAAGATGACGATTAATATTGACTGCTATTGATGTAAAATATTACTAGGTCTTTAAGAGTTTATTCAGAAGATAACAGCTCTATAAATATTATTTTGTGGTGCCCGACTCTAGTTAATTAAATTTACATGATTAGCTCAATCAGGTAATATTAATTACGGAGAAATTATTTTATAGAATATCATGTCATATCACTTAATCCGGCATAGCCAAAGACACGACATATGTATGTGTGTGTGTGTACATATGGGTGTACGTGTGTATATGTGTTTCTGCAGATGAGACAGAGCTAAGTGTCAGTCCAGATCAAGGGTAGTAGGAAATGTGTCCTGTCACCCAGATGAAACCCAAAGCCTTTCTTTCCATGACTGTTGTGGTTATGTCATTACTTCTAGCAGACATTGCCTGGATATAGTGCACTACTTTTAACAACGGCTCTGGTCAAAAGTAGTGCACTATATAGGGAATAGAGCGCCATTTGGGATGCAGACAGCTGTGGCCGACAGCTTCCTGGTGTTACTGTACACTGTGTGGTTTCTGTTGTGCATCGCTCATCCTTAGGATAAACAAGTTCCTTTCCCATGTTTGACTTCATCAGTTTCAGAAGGTAATCGGAGATGTAGTCTTATCTAGCTGTCTTAAGATGAATGCACTAACTGGACAAGAGGGTCTGCTGAGTGACTAAAATGTAAATGTAACATGTACATATGAGCTAAGCGACAGGAGATGAATGGAGGAAGGACACTGTTCAGTGTGATGTCTGGATATCATTTCTTTGCTCTCTGACAGTTTTTGTTGGGAAATTCAGATGGGCGGCCTAGCTGGGATTAAAATTAAGCTTATCCCTGTCAGAGTCCCCCTGCTAGAGCCTATATAGCCAGACAGCATCCATTTTATACTGATTCTTCTCTCTCTCCCCCCCCCCTCCCCGCGTGTCGACTCATCCATTTGAGCCACCACACTCTTCCCCTCCTACCCACACAAAACCATGCAGGCCCATCATCCTCTCTGTTTGAGAGAGTCAGGCTGTTCCTTAGCCTACTGTGTCAGGTGAAAGAACCATCTGCACACCCCACTCTCCTCCTCCTCATCCCACTCTCCCCCAATTATCTCTCCTCCGGCATGGCTGACCCCGACCGTCACACCCAGCCACGGGGCCACACCACCCTGCCTCGCCGGCTCAGCATCCGAGCTTCGCCTCACCGTTCCTGGGGTCAGCCAGGTGAGCGTTCCCCCTCTCTCCATCCCTCCAACCCTCCATTCTGCCCATCATGCTCTGCTAACTAAACCCCGCTCCCTGGCCCAGCCCGGTCGGATCAGATAAGGTTTCAGTCCCCTCTCTCTTTCTTTCTTTCTTTCTGTGTGTGCGTGCGTGCGTGCGTGCGTGCGTGCGTGCGTGGACACAGCTTAAGCCTCATGCTTCTCTCTCCCCAGAACACTGGCTAGATGGATGTAATCTGTATGGTCAGCAGGGCCTGGCTAGCTTGCTGGCTGACTGTCTGTCATTGTATAGTTGGTTGGCCTGACAAACAGCAGAGACAGAGAGACAGAGGTGTGTGGCTATGTTCATCAAGTTGGATGAGTCCTTGAGCAAAGTCAGGACAGTAGTACATTGCCCTGCAGGCAGAGCCCTGAGGAATCAAACAGTAAGACCCCACGCTTGATGTGTCTATGAGCCTGGAATACCAAACTCAGAGGCTGTTTACACAGGCAACCTAATTCTGATATTTTGACCAATCAGATCAGCTCTTTTGGCATTACTTGGGCAAAATATCAGAATTGGGCTACCTGTGTAAACTCAGACATAGACACACCATGGTATAGAATATTTTGGGCCATATAGGGTAAAAATCCATTTATACTACATAGTAAATCTACTGAGCAATACATGATATAGCCTCAGAAATAGTGACAAATTATTTGGCCTTGGAGAGTGGACACCTTGGCCCCGTGGATCCTGGCCTTGGAGAGTGGACACCTTGGCCCTGTGGATCCTGGCCTTGGAGAGTGGACACCTTGGCCCCGTGGATCCTGGCCTTGGAGAGTGGACACCTTGGCCCCGTGGATCCTGGCCTTGGAGAGTGGACAACATGGCCCTGTGGATCCTGGCCTTGGAGAGTGGACACCTTGGCCCCGTGGATCCTGGCCTTGGAGAGTGGACAACATGGCCCTGTGGATCCTGGCCTTGGAGAGTGGACAACATGGCCCTGTGGATCCTGGCCTTGGAGAGTGGACACCTTGGCCCTGTGGATCCTGGCCTTGGAGAGCGGACACCTTGGCCCTGTGGATCCTGGTCTTGGAGAGTGGACAACATGGCCCTGTGGATCCTGGCCTTGGAGAATGGACAACATGGCCCTGTGGATCCTGGCCTTGGAGAGTGGACAACATGGCCCTGTGGATCCTGGCCTTGGAGAGTGGACAACATGGCCCTGTGGATCCTGGCCTTGGAGAGTGGACAACATGGCCCTGTGGATCCTGGCTGTAGAGAGCTCCATAAGTACAATTTCCTTACATTTTAGCAGCCATTGTTGCAATGGTAACTGATGAGGTGGAATCCACCTTTGTACAGTCATTTTCTTAGCAGCTGTGGTTCCTGCCAATGACACTCTCCGTAAGCGTTCTGACAAGTGCCAATCAGAGTCATCAGAAAGCAACATCACTATTGGATCTAATGGCAGTATTTTATAAGTACAGAGATGACATCGTTGACTTTCCCCCAGAATTCAACCACCCCCGGGCTTTTCCACAGCACATGAGGAAAAGTACCAAGGTCCCCTGTGGTGCAGAACTCACATAATGCCGATGGACTAATACCCATGTCATGAGATGTTAGATTGGTTCTATTGCAAATGTTTTAATTCATTAATTGGTGGTTGGGGTTTCTAGTTGATCCAAATATACTTTTCCATACTGTATCTCAATTTATTTGTCTGTCAGCAAGTGTAAAATATTTTCCCCACACAGTGGATAGAGTTAATGGTTTTTGTGCTGATATAATTAATTGCCTATAGATATTAGAAACAACAGTTTGACCAATGGGTGTACTGCGAGTTCTGCTCCCCAGGGAACCCCATAGGCTCGCACGGATAGGCGGAGTTTAAGGTAAAGACAAAATTATGAACCTGGGACATTAAAACACAGGCAGATTTCCTGGAAACAGAGGAGTCCATTCACATTGTATATGTCTTTGAAACTATAAATACCCTTCTTAGACCAAGAATCTGATATAAATGGTTTCTCACACGCTATGAATTCTTTATTACGCCATATTGGAGAGTATGAATTCCATTTAAGATTAGATCTCATAAGCTTCTCTGTAGCTTTCCAGACCGTCACTGAGTATGCTAAGGGGTCCAAACAATAATGCACATTTTTTTTAGGAGTCAATCCAGAAAATAATTTGTATTTTAATCTAATTGGAGAAACTATTGACTCTTCTATAGCATGCGAAGAAACAGAATCCTCTGGGTCTAACCAGGTCTCCAGGAAATGAATTTGGAATGATAGGAGATACACTTTTAGATTTGCAACTGCAAGTCCAGCTGATGCTTTTGTTCTCTGCAGTGTTGCATCTTTCATCACTTTCTCCCCCAAATGAACTTCTTCATGACAGAGTCAAGTTTAGACCAATAGTCTATAGGAGGAGGCAGTGGTAACATGGAACTCAGAAAATTGATACGAGGGAGGACATTCATTTTAATAATTGAGATTCTAGCATGCAAAGAAGTGGCCATAGCAGACCATCTTTTTATAATGTATTTTTGGATCTTTTGAAAGGTTTCTAAGTAGTTCTTCCTGCAGGTAGTGTGAATAGAGGGGGTTATGGTGATGCCTAAGTAGCTGATTTGTTTCTTCGCTGGGATCATGGGTGGTGGTTGCACGCTTCACATAGCTGATTTAAGAGGTAGTGGAACTGATTTGAACCAGTTGATCTTGTAAACAGACAAAATAGACATTATTGGCTGGAGGGATATCTGAGCGTCAGCGACGTAGAGCAGTATGTGATCTGCATACAGAGAAATTGCTTGTTCAATTTGATGTATGCTTTGTGCCAGCGGTTCAAGAGGGGCAACCTTGTTAAAAATCCTGGTTGAATGATGAATGGGTAGTGCCAGTAGATATAACAGAAGAAGGATTCACATACATGGTACAGATCCTATGGATGAATCTAGCCCCAAAACCAAAATGTTCAAGAACAAGCCATAAATATTCCCACTCTAAGCGGTCAAAGGCTTTCTCTGCACCTAGTGATAACACAGCACATGGGGTATCCAGATTGGTCGCCTCGGCAACCGCATGAAACAGGCGACGCATGTTCTCGGGTGCTTGACGACCCTTAATTAACACGGTTTGGTCAGGATGTATGTGCTTGTTAATGACTTTCTCTAGGCGCATGGCTAGAACTTGTTTCATTTTGAATATGCTTTATTTTTTAGATTTACCCTTGTAGCAGTAGAAATATCATTTTAAACAAATAGGAGAATAGGTAAATTAGCATTATTTTACATTTAGGAGGACTCATTCAGGGTCCCCAGTAATTTACACTGAATAGAATGTAGTCAAACACAATAACATTATTCCATTGAACACAAGTCACTCAAACAGTAGCCTACCGCCGGATAATCAAAACAGGCTATCATGCTTCATAATACAATTCTCTAATACTAGTCATATGTTACTGTGATTGGAGATAAACAAATTAGAAAAAAAGACAAGCATTTAGGCCTCATCTCCTCTCTCTCGCTCTCATTCTCTCTCCTATCTCTCTTTCTTCTCTCTCTCACACACACACACACACACACACACACACACACACACACACACACACACACACAGAGAGAGAGAGAGACTCGCCCTTCACAGCCCAGTGAGTGTGGGTGTATGATGGGTAATGATGATATTGTGAGACGCAGCGACACATTGTGATTAGATGTGTATACCTTTTCTGATTGATTGAATTAATTAGCGAGGACAGGGAAATGAATATTCAGTCGAGTGGTAGGGTAAGAAAGATGTGTGTTTCATATGTTGTGTTTGTGTCTTTGCATGCATTTGTGTGTGTAGGTGTGTGGAAAACTGCATGGCTGTGTGTGTGCGTGTGTGTGAGTGTTGATCCGTGTGTGACCCTCACTAACCTCCACTGTCTGATAGCCTGGGGGAGATAATGATGACATAGTGGGGATGTGTTGGGCCAGTGTGAGAGCACTGGAGGGCAGTGGAAAGCAAATGACTGAAAGTAGAAAATAGTTGGAGTGGAAATGCCAGGATTGACTTGAAAATTGGCTTGTGTGTGTGTGCGCGCGCATGCACGTGCGTGCGTGTGGTTTGTGTGCATGTGTGTGGTGTTTATATGTGTGTGTGTGTGTGTGTGTGTGTGGTGTTTATATGTGTGTGTGTGGGCGGCAGGGTAGCCTAGTGGTTAGAGCGTTGGGCTAGTAACCGGTAGGTTGCAAGTTCAAATCCCCGAGCTGACAAGGTACAAATCTGTCGTTCTGCCCCTGAACAGGCAGTTAACCCGCTGTTCCTAGGCCGTCATTGAAAATAATAATTTGTTCTTAACTGACTTGCCTAGTTAAATAAAGGTAAAAAAATATATATATGGTGGCTACCAAAGTTATAAAGCTATTAAAGTAAAATGTCTCGCTCACCTGGCTCTCTGTCCCTCTCTCGCTCCCCATCCATCCCTCCCTCTCAATCTTCCTCTCCCTCCATCCCCCCTCTCTCTCCCTACCTCCCTCTTCATGCCATCTCTCACAGTGAGCAGTGCATCACTTGGCCCAGACTCATGGTGGTGAATAATACATCAGGAGACCGGAGAGATGGATAAAGATATGGTGAGAGAGAGAGAGAGAGAGGGATGGAGATAGAGAGAGGGATGGAGAGAGTGAGGAATGAAGAGAGAGAGATGGAGATGAAGTGATCTCTGGCCTGCTCCTCTCCTTCCAGGCCCGTGGGCTCTCAGCAGCATCTGGTAGGGGGCTGAGTGGAATACTGACTACACATATGTGCATAACAGTGGAGGCTCCTCAGAGGAGGAAGGGAGGACCATACTCAGTGAATTTCATAAAAATGTAAATGCTAAATCATTAAAAAAGTTATTATTTTTAGATAAAACTATACGAATAATACATATAATACATTTAATAATTGATTAAAACACACTATTTTGCAATGAAGGTTGCCTCAACAGCACTCTGCAGGGTTGCACTATTGAGTAGCCGGAGGACAGTTAGCTTCCTTCCTCCTCTGGGCACATTGATTTCAAAATAAAACCTATGAGGCTAATGGTTCTCACCCCCTTCCATAGACTTACACAGTATTTATGACAACTTCCGGAGGATGTCCTCCAGCCTATCAGAGCTCTTTCAGCATTAACTGACATGTTGTCCACCCAATCAAATGATCAGAGAATGATCTAGTACTGAAAACATAAGCTACAGCTAGCTAGCACTGCAGTGCATAAAATGTGATGAGTAAATGACTCAAAGAAAGAGAGAGAGACAAATGTTGAACATTTACGAACAAATTAATTTCTTCCAAAATTTGGGAGAAGCAAGAGACAAATAGAGAGAGGGGGAGATTGTCCTTTTTTTTAATCAGTTTCACTTACTTAGCTTGCAAATGCAGCTAGCAAGTTTAAACTACTGAAATACCCTGCTGAAACAAATGGATACTATGTTAGCTAGCTGGCTATGACTTTCCAACACAACACTGGAACTCTTCCAAGTCAAGGTAAGCTTTTGGTATTACTAATTTATTGCCACCAGGGCCCGCTGGTGTAACTGCTTACTAACTGTACACTGTAATGTTGCTACATGACTGTATCAGGTTTACTAATGAGTTAGTTCTATTAGCTATGCTGACTATGATCTTCCTTTAGCTAATATGGTAAGAACAATGCTGGCTGTGTGTAGTGGTTTGACTTGGAAAGGTTTTTCACCTAGTCACATACAGCTGATGTGTTGTGCATTGAAGTCCACAAGTTAAGGGAATAGGTGAGAGGAGAGCGCATAGGTGTGACAGGGAATACAAAGTGGCTGCTATGAAAGTGAACTGTGTTTATGTGTGATCAGTGGTGTATTCATTCCACCAATTCTGTTGAAAAATTTTTCTTAAACGGACGCAAATGGAACAAAACGGTGATAAACATACCTGAATTTGTCCAATAGAAACTCTCGTTTGTAACTGTTGGAGTAATGATTACACCCCATATCAACTAGATGCACGCAAGGCGGTATTGAATGTCACTGTCTGTCCATGTGTCACTGTCGGTCACCTCAATGTTGTCTCTCGACCAGTTTGCACCTACGTTGTAAACGCTCATTCATAAGCTAGGTTGTAGCAACCTCAAGATGGGTATAGGGAAAATTTGAGTGTCATGTAGTAGCCTAAACCTATCGCTGTTAAATTGAACTGGGTGAATGGAATATGAGTAACAGTCATACAATATGCTGTAATACAAATAAGGCCATGCTCATGAAAACAAAACGGTCCTCCTTCATCTTAAACGGCACTGACCGAAACTGGTGCATAACATACACACTCTCCTAAATGTGTATCTGGACAGAATACAGTATGCCGTTTTGGTCTCGACTGATGTGTCTGTTGATGTGTCTGCTGTTGTGTGTTGGTGAGTGGGGTGTATTTATACGTTTTTCATCCCAGAACCAAGAATCAATTACTTTAGCTTGTTCCATAATTCATTTGACTTTGGGCTTCCCTTCAAAGCAGGAACACCGGGTAGGTAGGCGGTATGGAATTCTCCTGCAAGGTTTGATAACTTCTTATCTTCTGCTGAATAAAAGGACACCTTATTCAGTTTGTATTCCTGCACGATGGATTCCAAAATGTCTCTACTTTAGAAAAGGAATACTCTCCTTGGATGTGGTGTGTCTGTATATTTAGTTGAGAGTAGTTCTAGTGACCGTTTAACTGGAACAAATAGAGAAGGCCTATAGAATGCCACAGAAACGCAATTCAATAGCTCAGTGAACAGCCAGCCATGGCTCTCATCAGAAACATCCCAAATCAGTTCCAGCCACAGGAGGTTGGTGGCACCCTAATTGGGGAGGACGAGCTCATGGGTAATGGCTGGAGCAGAAGAAGTGGAATGTTATTAAATACATCAAACACATGGTTTCCAGTCATCATTGTGAGCCGTCCTCCCCTCAGCAGTCTCCACTGCTTCCAGCTTCTAAATTAGTCTCCTTTTTATTCACATCCCCTTCTTTCTCTCTCTCTTTAACCCCTCCCCCTTTTCTCTCTCCCTCGCCTTCTCTATTTATTTTTTTCTCACCCCTCTTGCGCTCTCTCATTCTCTCTCGCTCTCTTTCTCTCTCGCTCTCTCTCCCCCTCCTTCCCTCTCTTTCATTGCAGTTTCCAACCTTTTTTAAAAAATATCAAGCTTGTTTTAATTGATAACCTCATTGGCTGTGTCCACCAGGTCATTAAAGACAGACAGACAGTCAGCTCTCCGTTGCCGTAGTAGCACCAGAGGTCACTGGCTACTGACCGACAGGATTAGCATACAAGAGCAATGAGCATTAAATTGGTACCAGCTTGCTGGCCTCCCCGCGTTACCATCATTATGCAGTTAAATTGGTCCGACAGCCAGCCACTGCTCTACAGGGGGATTGATCTTCTTTTTCTTATTCCCTCTCAGCAACTGGTGGGGGGATTGTGTGTGTATGTGTTACATAGCACAGAACATGGGAAGGGGTTGTCGAGATGCTGCCTCAGGGAGATTCTCATTTGAGGAAAAGTCATCCTCTCCTTCACTCCTTCCTCCTCCTCTCCTCCGTGACCCGCAAACCGATAAGTGGTCGAGGAGTGTGCCAATTTGTTAATAAGTGAATGGAGGAGTGTCTTCCTCGATAGCCTCCTCCTGCCGAGGGAAGACGAGAGTGTCCTCTCGACTCCCTAACGCGGAAGCGTTTTGAAATCCGCCACACCTCTTTTGAATCAGCCGTTGTTTTCTTGGAGGAGAAAAGCACGCACACATGTCTGGCACAGCCAGCTAAATGTCATTTGGGATTCCTCCTCTGTAAATGTAATTTGCCTGATGATGTGCAAGTGGAGAAGGAGAGTCTCATTTCATACAAGCGCAATTTCCACCTTTCTTCTCCTCACCACCTCTCCTCCGTTACCGTTGACCTTTCTTCAAGAAGAGGAGAGGACGAAAGAGAGGACGCGACGAGTCGAGCAAAACCAATTGAGATTCTCCTTCAGATTTTTATTAACAAAGGTGACATGACACATCGTATGTGGTGAGGTGATTCACCTTTGGGGAGGTTTTGTTCATTTTTTTCTGAGGGGATGGTAATAATATTTTATTCCCTAATGTATTGTTGTGTTTACCATATTAGGGTTTTTTTCTGTTGGAAAGGTGTTGTCTGAAGATAATCCAATTTGTTTGGTTAAATAATAGTTTATTTCACAGTTTATTACACCTGAGGAGGTGTTAGATTGGCTTTCCGTGACTTGTTGTGTTTCACATGATGGCGTTGCAATTCACAGGAAGTGTTTATGATATGAAGATTCAACTTGAAATGATTCTCAGAGGAAATGGGACGTCATCATGGAGAAGATAGAGCCAGTTCCCAGACTGATGGTGTTGGGTTGTACTTTAGGTGCTCTCAGGCTGCAGAGATGCAATCATAGCTGACTGAGTATTTGGCAGTGCGGAGTTGAGTTGAGGTCAGGAGAGGCAATATTCACTATTTTCAACCTTGAAATGTATGTACTGGACAATACATTGAGATGGTATAACGTTGCAAAATGAATCAAGGGTATGTTTCTGTCTCTATTCAGCTAGAACATACTTTTATTATTATTTGAAAGTGCATTAAGGATTTTTGCTGTTTTTTTTAGAGTGGATCATCAAATGCTCAAATAAGACATGTTGTAAACGTGCCTTGCCATTTTCCTCCGTAAAAAAGAAGGTAAAAGTAGATACAAAGCATTGTGGGATTCCTCCAGATCAGCTAAATGTCTTCACACAGCTCTCTCCCCTGTCACTGACAGCCTCATTGACAGCTGTCCAATCAGCTCCGATCTTCCTAGAAGAAGACCGCTTATTGGTTCTCCTCAAATAACTTATCACAAGGCCTCCTGGGTATTGATCAATGTCAAGGCCTGTCGATCTGGACAACCACGTATTGTAGTGTGTTGGCGTGTGTGTGCACACTTGACTTTCACTTCCCTGAACTTTATCCAAATGGGCATTTACTCTCCTATCTGTGAGGTTGACAGGCGTTTTCAAATAAATGCATAGATTTATCAAATAATGCTACAATGCAATACTACCTTTGAATCAGCTGTTTTCTCACAGGAGAAAATCATGCACATGTTTAAAAAAAATTATAACATGTCTATAACATGTCTGGCACAACCATCTAAATGTCCTTTTACCATTTTACACATATGTACTTCCTCTGTAAATGTAATTTGCCTGATGAAGCGCGAGTGGAAAAATCGAGTCTCATTTCATACAAGCGCAATTGTTCCCACCTTTTCCTCTCCTCGCCACCTCTTCTGGATAACCTTTGACCTTTTGACTTGTTGTGTTTCACATGATGGTGGTGTGCAATTCGTATGGAGTGTTCACGATGTGAAGATTCAACTTGAAATGGTTCTCAGAGGAAATGGAACGTCGTCATGGAGAAGATAGAGCCAGTTCCCAGACTGATGGTGTTGGGTTGTACTTCAGGAGCTCTCAGGCTGCAGAGATGCAATCATAGCTGAGAGAGTATTTGGCAGTGTGGAGTTGAGGTCAGCTGAGGCAATTTTCACTCTTTTCAACCTGAAAATGTTGTTGTCGGTCACACTAAACAACATACTGGCTTATATACTGAGATTTTATCCTTGTAAAAGTGTTCAGCAAGAAATGTTTTCAGTTTAAAATATTAATCTTGGATACTATTCAGCGACGGAGATGATTCAGAGTTGAGATAAGCACACTTTTGCTTAAATCATTTATTGATGTCAATGGAAGACTTTGAGAGAAAATTCTAATTAAGACGGTAAATCTGTAGTCTGAATATGCTGTTTTTTTTTTGTGAATCATCAAATTCTCAAGTAAGACATGTTGTAAACGTGCCTTGCCATTTTCCTCCGTAAAAAAAGAGGGAAAAGTAGATACAATGCATTGTGGGATTCCTCCAGATCAGCTAAATGTCTTCACACAGCTCTCTCCCCTGCCACTGACAGCCTCATGACAGCTGTCCAATCAGCTCTGATCTTCCTAGAAGCTGACAGCTTATTGGTTCTCCTTAAAGACCTTATCACAAAGCCTTCTGGGTATGGATCAATGTCAACGCCTGTCGATGCTGACAACCACCATATTGTAGTGTATGTGTGTGTGTGTGTGCGTGTGTGTGTGTCTGCAGCCCACTCAAAAACGTTCACTTCACTCAACTTTATCCAAATGCACCTTTACTTTCCTATCTGTTAGGCTGATAGTCTTTTGAAATAAAAATAAACAGAAGGCTATATCGGTCCACTAATAAAGGACTAGTAAAGGCCCAGTGCACTACTTTTGTGACATTTTTTTTGTTTTAAATAACATATACGTATATTACTTTTATTTTTTTTAATCAGATTTTTCAGGGGGTGCAACAGCACCCTCAGCACCCTTACTTCCTGCGGCCATATCCTGGCGCACAGAAAAAAAGTGTCAAGGGAAGCCAGTTTGGATTTGGCTTCACACCAATCAAATCACATCAAGCCAAATGTCATTTGATAGAAACAAATTGAATTGTTGAATCTTGTTGTGTAGTTGTCCTCCGGTGGCTAGCTGGCTAAAATGATCCCTTTCCTAAATTAGTCATGGATAGAGATAGGGATTTGGACTTGTGGTTTTACTTAATTATCCATACTGGCCAGTGGATATAACGATGATTCGGATCCAACCATAAATTCATACATTGTGCCTCTGGCCTGAGAGGATGGAAGTTCAACATGTAGCTAGATATACAGTACCAGTTAAAAGTTTGGACACACCTACTCATTGAAGGGTTTTTCTTTATTTTTACCATTTTCTACATTGTAGAAAAATAGTGAAGACATCAAAACTATGAAATAGCACATATGGAATCATGTAGTAACCAAAATAGTGTTAATACAAATCAAAATATATTTTATATTTGAGATTCTTCAAAGTAGCCACCCTTTGCCTTGATGACAGCTTTGTACATTCTTGGCATTCTCTCAACCAGCTTTACCTGGAATGCTTTTCCAACAGTCTTGAAGGGGTTCACACATGCTGAGCACTTGTTGACTGATTTTCCTTCACTTTCCTTCACAATCCCAAACCATCTCAAATGGGTTGATTTGATTGTGATTGTGGAGGCCAGGTCATCTGATGCAGCACTCCATCACACTCCTTCTTGGTCACATACCCTTTACGCAGCCTGGAGATGTGATGAGTCATTGTCCTCCTGAAAATGATAGTCCCACTAAGCGCAAACCAGATGGGATGGCATATCGCTGCAGAATGCTCTGGTAGCCATGCTGGTTAAGTGTGCCTTGAATTCTCAATAAATCACAGACAGTGTCACCAGCAAAGCACCCTCAAACCATCACACCTCCTCCTCCATTCTTCACGGTGGGAACCACACATGCAGAGATCATCAATTGTTTTTTTTGTTTTCATCCAAGATCGCATAGCAGTTCAGACGTCTTTTGTCCTCGTCTTGTCGTGTCCTGTATATATATATATTTACAACTTTTTTCACATACATTTTATTTTTATTTTCCATCAACTCATCTTCTAAACACTCTCCTGCAACCAGCCTCACCAATTTATATTTATAAAAAAGTATTATTTACCTCAGATCTGCAATCCTTCAGGAAGCTAGCCAGAAACTCCAGGAGGCTGGCCAGAAGCTAGCCAGAAGCTAGCCAGGAGCTAGCCCAGAAGCTAATCAGAAGCTAACCACGGTTTGTGGTCATCGGCTGTCCTTTAGTTCGAAAATCTATCGAAAATCTATCGCCAGTTTTGTACGGCGCAGCGCGGCTCGGAACGGAACATACCGGACCAATTTTTCTCTCCATGTCCCTGGATTTCAACTGCTCTCTGGACATTCATACCCGGATCTCACAGCTAGCTAGCTGCTATCCGTGTGACAGTCGGCTTTCGTCGATTCCGGAGCAAACATCGATTGTTCCGGTGCTAGCCAGCTCCGTCAATCACGCCTGAGTTCCATCATTCACTCCTGGGCTGCAGTCACCTATCCGGACCCGTTTCACTGCCTACGCGGAGCCCCACCGGGCCTTCACAACCGGACTGCCGACGTTATCTACCTGAAGGAGATCCGGCTGGCTCCTCTGTCGCGACGTTACCGGAACGCCCATCTGCGGCCCGCTAACCGTTAGCTGTCTTTCCGGCTGCTATCTGAATAGACAATCGGACAATTTATTTATTTGAATTATTATGTTTTCTTCTCGGGCCTCTATAACTATATCTATTGTTCTTATTTTTGTTGTTGTGTGATTTGGATTAATCCCCTCTACCACACGGAACCCCACTAATCTACTGACCGAACGCAAGAGGTGGCTAACAACAGACTCCATCCTATGCTAGCTTGCTACCGGTTGGCTTGGCTAGCTGTCTAAATCGCCGTGACCCTAAACCAACCTCTCCACTCACTGGACCCTTTTGATCACTCGACTAAGCATGCCTCTCCTTAATGTCAATATGTCTTGTCCATTGCTGTTCTGGTTAGTGTTTATTGGCTTATTTCACTGTAGAGCCTCTAGTCCTGCTCACTATACCTTATCCAACCTATTAGTTCCACCACCCACACATGCAATGACATCTCCTGGTTTCAATGATGTTTCTAGAGACAATATCTCTCTCTTCATCACTCAATACCTAGGTTTACCTCCACTGTATTCACATCCTACCTTACCTTTGTCTGTACATTATACCTTGATGCTATTTTATCGCCCCCAGAAACCTCCTTTTACTCTCTGTTCCAGACGTTCTAGACGACCAATTCTTATTGCTTTTAGTCGCACCCTTATTCTACTCCTCCTATGTTCCTCTGGCGATGTAGAGGTGAATCCAGGCCCTGCAGTGCCTAGCTCCACTCCTATTCCCCAGGCGCTCTCTTTTGACGACTTCTGTAACCGTAATAGCCTTGGTTTCATGCATGTTAACATTAGAAGCCTCCTCCCTAAGTTTGTTCTATTCACTGCTTTAGCACACTCTGCCAACCCGGATGTTCTAGCTGTGTCTGAATCCTGGCTTAGGAAGACCACCAAAAATTCAGACATTTTAATTCCAAACTACAACATTTTCAGACAAGATAGAACTGCCAAAGGGGGCGGTGTTGCAATTTACTGCAAAGATAGCCTGCAGAGTTCTGTCCTACTATCCAGGTCTGTACCCAAACAATTTGAACTTCTACTTTTAAAAATCCACCTTTCTAAAAACAAGTCTCTCACCGTTGCCGCCTGCTATAGACCACCCTCTGCCCCCAGCTGTGCTCTGGACACCATATGTGAACTGATTGCCCCCCATCTATCTTCAGAGCTCGTGCTGCTAGGCGACCTAAACTGGAACATGCTTAACACCCCAGCCATCCTACAATCTAAACTTGATGCCCTCAATCTCACACAAATTATCAATGAACCTACCAGGTACCTCCCCAAAGCCTTAAACACGGGCACCCTCATAGATATCATCCTAACCAACTTCCCCTCTAAATACACCTCTGCTGTCTTCAACCAAGATCTCAGCGATCACTGCCTCATTGCCTGCATCCGTAATGGGTCAGCGGTCAAACGACCTCCTCTCATCACTGTAAAACGCTCCCTGAAACACTTCAGCGAGCAGGCCTTTCTAATCGACCTGGCCGGGGTATCCTGGAAGGATATTGACCTCATCCCGTCAGTAGAGGATGCCTGGATATTTTTTAAAAATGCCTTCCTAACCATCTTAAATAAACATGCCCCATTCAAGAAATTTAGAACCAGGAACAGATATAGCCCTTGGTTCTCCCCGGACCTGACTGCCCTTAATCAACACAAAAACGTCCTATGGCGTTCTGCATTAGCATCGAACAGCCCCCGTGATATGCAGCTGTTCAGGGAAGCTAGAAACCATTATACACAGGCAGTTAGAAAAGCCAAGGCTAGCTTTTTCAAGCAGAAATTTGCTTCTTGCAACACTAACTCAAAAAAGTTCTGGGACACTGTAAAGTCCATGGAGAATAAGAACACCTCCTCCCAGCTGCCCACTGCACTGAAGATAGGAAACACTGTCACCACTGATAAATCCACCATAATTGAAAATTTCAATAAGCATTTTTCTACTGCTGGCCATGCTTTCCACCTGGCTACTCCTACCCCTGTCAACAGCACTGCACCCCCAACAGCAACTCGCCCAAGCCTTCCCCATTTCTCCTTCTCCCAAATCCATTCAGCTGATGTTCTGAAAGAGCTGCAAAATCTGGACCCCTACAAATCAGCCGGGCTAGACAATCTGGACCCTTTCTTTCTAAAATTATCTGCCGAAATTGTTGCCACCCCTATTACTAGCCTGTTCAACCTCTCTTTCGTGTCGTCTGAGATTCCCAAAGATTGGAAAGCAGCTGCGGTCATCCCCCTCTTCAAAGGGGGGGACACTCTTGACCCAAACTGCTACAGACCTATATCTATCCTACCATGCCTTTCTAAGGTCTTCGAAAGCCAAGTCAACAAACAGATTACCGACCATTTTGAATCTCACCATACCTTCTCTGCTATGCAATCTGGTTTCAGAGCTGGTCATGGGTGCACCTCAGCCACGCTCAAGGTCCTAAACGATATCTTAACCGCCATCGATAAGAAACATTACTGTGCAGCCGTATTCATTGATCTGGCCAAGGCTTTCGACTCTGTCAATCACCACATCCTCATCGGCAGACTCAACAGCCTTGGTTTCTCAAATGATTGCCTCGCCTGGTTCACCAACTACTTCTCTGATAGAGTTCAGTGTGTCAAATCTGAGGGTCTGTTGTCCGGACCTCTGGCAGTCTCTATGGGGGTGCCACAGGGTTCAATTCTTGGACCGACTCTCTTCTCTGTATACATCAATGAGGTCGCTCTTGCTGCTGGTGAGTCTCTGATCCACCTCTACGCAGACGACACCATTCTGTATACTTCCGGCCCTTCTTTGGACACTGTGTTAACAACCCTCCAGGCAAGCTTCAATGCCATACAACTCTCCTTCCGTGGCCTCCAACTGCTCTTAAATACAAGTAAAACTAAATGCATGCTCTTCAACCGATCACTACCTGCACCTACCCGCCTGTCCAACATCACTACTCTGGACGGCTCTGACTTAGAATACGTGGACAACTACAAATACTTAGGTGTCTGGTTAGACTGTAAACTCTCCTTCCAGACCCATATCAAACATCTCCAATCCAAAGTTAAATCTAGAATTGGCTTCCTATTTCGCAACAAAGCATCCTTCACTCATGCTGCCAAACATACCCTTGTAAAACTGACCATCCTACCAATCCTCGACTTTGGCGATGTAATTTACAAAATAGCCTCCAATACCCTACTCAACAAACTGGATGCAGTCTATCACAGTGCAATCCGTTTTGTCACCAAAGCCCCATACACTACCCACCATTGCGACCTGTACGCTCTCGTTGGCTGGCCCTCGCTTCATACTCGTCGCCAAACCCACTGGCTCCATGTCATCTACAAGACCCTGCTAGGTAAAGTCCCCCCTTATCTCAGCTCGCTGGTCACCATAGCATCTCCCACCTGTAGCACACGCTCCAGCAGGTATATCTCTCTAGTCACCCCCAAAACCAATTCTTTCTTTGGCCGCCTCTCTTTCCAGTTCTCTGCTGCCAATGACTGGAACGAACTACAAAAATCTCTGAAACTGGAAACACTTATCTCCCTCACTAGCTTTAAGCACCAACTGTCAGAGCAGCTCACAGATTACTGCACCTGTACATAGCCCACATATAATTTAGCCCTATCAACTACCTCTTTCCCAACTGTATTTAATTTATTTATTTATTTTGCTCCTTTGCACCCCATTATTTTTATTTCTACTTTGCACATTCTTCCATTGCAAAACTACCATTCCAGTGTTTTACTTGCTATATTGTATTTACCTTGCCACCAAGGCCTTTTTTTGCCTTTACCTCCCTTCTCACCTCATTTGCTCACATTGTATATAGACTTGTTTATACTTTATTATTGACTGTATGTTTGTTTTACTCCATGTGTAACTCTGTGTTGTTGTATCTGTCGAACTGCTTTGCTTTATCTTGGCCAGGTCGCAATTGTAAATGAGAACTTGTTCTCAACTTGCCTACCTGGTTAAATAAAGGTAAAATAAAATAAAATAAAATAAAATTGACCTACTCTGCATCTCACAACAACACGGCAGTTGGAACCAAAAATCTCACATTTGGATTAATCAGACCAAAGGACATATTTCCACCGGTCTAATGTCCATTACTCGTGTTTCTTGGCCCAAGCAAGTCTCTTCTTATTATTGGTGTCCTTTAGTAGTGGTTTCTTTGCAGCAATTCGACCATGAAGACTTGATTCACATTCTCCTCTGAACAGTTGATGTTGAGATATGTCTGTTACTTGAACTCAGTGAAGCATTTATTTGGTCTGCATTCTGAGGCTGGTAAATATAATGAACTTATCCTCTGCAGGAGAGGTACCTCTTGGTCTTCTTTTCCTGTGGCGGTCCTCATGAGAGCTAGTTTCATCATAGCGCTTGATGGTTGTTGCAACTGCACTTGAAGAAACTTTCAAAGTTTTTTACATTTTCCGCATTGACTGACCTTCATGTCCTAAAGTAATGATGGACGGTTGTTTTTCTTTGCTTATTTGAGCTGTTCTTGCCATAATATGGACATGGTCTTTTATCAAATAGGGCTATCTTCTGTATAGCCCCCCTACCTTGTCACAACACAACTGCGTTTCTCTACAAGGTGAGCCAACATGTTTTTTCTACTTACTCACTCACTCACTCACTCACTCACTCACTCACTCACACTCACAGAAATCAGTACCATGGACAGCCACATGATATTTAGCTTATGTTGATTGGACTAAATTGTTATTGGATCTTTTAGTTGCCATTGTATTAGGTCTAAGCAGAGGTGATTTAATTCATGTTCAAATGTTGAAGTTGAAATGGTGCTGGAATAGTGGAGGCAGCTCCTGTTTTCTTTGTGACTTGCGGTAACTCTACGTGGTTCTAAATCAATAGTAGTTTAGTAGTCAGAAAATGTCGTAAAAGTTAACTTGATTGACCAAGCTGTAGGTCATGTAACTGTTTGTTACATGCAATATGCCTTGTGGTCTCCACCAGACAGATGTGGCTCTCTGGTGTTTTGATGTAACAAAGGTGTGGTTGAATGTATTCTGCCACTGTTTCTTCTTATTATCTCGGCCTTTAGGCCGGATAAGTTCATTAACATGTTGTCAAGGCATATGAACTAACAGGTTATAGAGCATACAACGCAATTATCACAACACAAAGGTTGTAATATGGCATTTTTTTCTGGCTTACCCACGCACTGCCACTGCTATAAGCTACAATATGAGGTCCTAAACCTAGCATACAATTGCTTTCTTGTGGCTTTGTGGGCTAATATAATCAAAATGTTTGCCTTGGGGTGAGTTGAGGAAATGTCCACCCTACCTCATACAAATGATGATTACAGTTTTATGTATAATATGCATACTATTTTTTCAATGTGTCATCCCATATGTGTCATCCCATATGTGTCATCCCATATGAACTCAAAATAGTGCATTGTTATTGTTACATAGCAGACATCATGTCCTGTGTATACAAATGCAAAACAAGCAGAGGTCTAGCCACCCTTGAGGTTGGATGTCATTGAAGAGGTACATTGACAAAAAGGAAAAGGAACATGAACCTGTGTGAAAGCGCGGCTGTGACAGAGTAGCAGAGGCACACAAGGTCTTATCTGGTGACATGGAGCCTGGGCTTGATGAACATATCAAGCCAGTTTCATGGGCTTAGTAGTCTCAAATGTGGAGAACCTGCCTACGAATTGGCACACCGAAACAACATCCCTGTCCCAGACAGCTTTTTTGTGTGTTTTTTTGCCTAAAATGACATGACTGTAGCTCAGGACCTGAAGCAAGGATATGCATTTTCTTGATACCATTTGAAAGAAAACACTTTTGTGGAAATGTTAAATGAATGTAGGAGAATATAAGACATTAGATCTGGTAAAAGATAATACAAAGAAAAACACGTGTTTTTGTTAGCATTTTGTTTTGCACCATCTTTGAAATGCAAGAGAAAGGCCATAATGTATTATTCCAGCCAAGGCACAATTTAGATTTTGGCCACTAGATGGCAGCATTGTATGTGCAAAGTTGTAGACTGATCCAATGAACTATTGCATTTCTGTTCAAAATGTTGTATCACGACTGCCTAAATGTGCCTAATTGGTTTTTTAATACATTTTCAAGTTCATAACTGTGTACTCTCCTCAAACAATAGCATGGTATTCTTTCACTGTACTAGCTACTGTAAATTGAACAGTGCAGATAGATTAACAAGAATTTACGCTTTCTGCAAATGTCAGATATGTCTATGTCCTGGGAAATGTTCTTGTTACTTACAACCTCATGCTAATCACGTTAGCCTACGTTAGCCCACCGATCCTGTAGAGGATATTTAACAGAGCGATCTATATCTGAATGTAGGCATACATATAAGACATATGCAATAAACCATACCCCTATTCCATTAATTAAACTTTGACCATCACCCACTGTCACAGGACACCATCACCCACTGTCACAGGACACCATCACCCACTTACCCCAAGGCTGCTCAACTACATGAATTCTGATTATTTCCAGGGACACACAACATCCTGAAATATATGTAGATTTCTTTGTTAGAAAGAATACTATATTTCCCTTAATGTGTTATTGTTCAACTTGTACAGGCTTTACAAACTACACTCTGAGTTGAACTAACCAAAATGGACTACCATATCTGCCCAAAGTCCTAAAGGACATTTACATATTCGTCACCCAAAATGTATCTAGAATTATAAGCTTTCTTTACATGGTCAATGCCAAAGCCTTTTGTAATCACTAAATACACCAATACAGTGTGCTTGTGTGAGGTGAAATCCTATATTGCCATTTGTACAGTCAAATTGATCAGTCTTGATCTGCCAGGGAGAGATAGAGAAAGCAGTTATCCTTCTACAGTTGAAGTCAGAAGTTTACATACACTTAGGTTGGAGTCATTAAAACTTGTTTTTCAACCACTCCACAAATTTCTTGTTAACAAACTATAGTTTTGGCAAGTCGGTTAGGACATCTACTTTGTGCATGACACAAGTCATTTTTCTAACAATTTTTTACATAGAGATTTTTTCACTTATAATTCTCTGTATCACAATTCCAGTGGGTCAGAAGTTTACATACACTAAGTTGACTGTGCCATTAAACAGCTTGGAAAATTCCAGAAAATTATGTTGTGGCTTTAGAAGCTTCCGATAATTGACATCGTTTCAGTCAATTGGAGGTGTACCTGTGGATGTATTTTAAGGCCTACCTTCAAACTCAGTGCCTCTTTGCTTGACATCATGGGAAAATCAAAAGAAATCGTCCAAGACCCCAGAAAAACAATTGTAGACCTCCACAAGTCTGGTTCATCCTTGGGAGCAATTTCCAAACGCCTGAATGTACCACGTTCATCTGTACAAACAATAGTATGCAAGTATAAACACCATGGGACCATGCAGCTGTCATACCGCTCTGGTAGGAGACGCGCTCTGTCTCCTAGAGATGAATGTACTTTGGTGTGAAAAGTGCAAATCAATCCCAGAACAACAGCAAAGGACCTTGTGAAGATGCTGGAGGAAACAGGTACAAAAGTATCTATATCCACAGTAAAACAAGTCCTATATCGACATAACCTGAAAGGCCGCTCAGCAAGGAAGAAGCCATTGCTCCAAAACAGCCATAAAAAAGCCAGACTACGGTTTGCAACTGCACATGGGGAAAAGATTGTACTTTTTGGAGAAATGTCCTCTAGTCTGATGAAACAAAAATAGAACTGTTTGGCCATAATGACCATCATTATGTTTTGCGGGAAAAGGGGAGGCTTGCACACCGAAGAACACCATCCCAACCATGAAGCAAGGGGGTGGCAGCATCATGTTGTGGGGGTGCTTTGCCGCAGGAGGAACTGGTGCAACTTCACAAAATTGATGGCATCATGAGGAGGGAAATTATGTGGACATATTGAAGCAACGTCTCAAGACATCAGTCAGGAAGTTAACGCTTGGTTGCAAATGGGTCTTCCAAATGGACAATGACCCCAAGCATACTTCCAAAGTTGTGGCAAAGTGCCTTAAGGACAACAAAGTCAAGGTATTGGAGTGGCCATCACAAAGCCCTGACCTCAATCCTATAGAAAATTTGTGGGCAGAACTGAAAAAGCGTGTGCGAGCAAGGAGGCCTACAAACCTGACTCAGTTACACCAGCTCTGTCAAGAGGAATGGGTCAAAATTCCCCCAACCTATTGTGTGAAGCTTGTGGAAGGCTACCTGAAACATTTGACCCAAGTTAAACAATTGAAAGGCAATGCTACCAAATACTAATTGAGTGTATGTAAACTTCTGAACCACTGGAAATGTGATGAAAGAAATAGAAGCTGAAAGAAATAATTCTCTCTACTATTATTCTGACATTTCAAATTCTTAAAATAAAGTGGTGATCCTAACTGACCTAAGACAGGACATTTTTACTCTGATTAAATGTGAGGAATTGTGAAAAACTGAGTTTAAATGCATTTGGCTAAGGTGTATGTAAACTTCCGACTCCTAATGCAGTGCACACACACACACACACACACCCAGGCAGCCAGTGCTTGTGCAGCTTGGAGCTACAGCAGGAGGTTGGGATGCCAGGTTGGATTGGCAGTTTGTGAGCAGATCCATCATGGCCCTGACAGGAGGGAGGTGCTCTGACATCCTGCTCTGCCCTAGGAGGACAACCCCTGTCTTCTTAATGAGGCTCTTGGGGATATGTAATGTGGTCGTTGAGGTGTGTGTGTTTGAGCGAGAATGAGAGTGTGAGAGTGAGTGAGTGAGTGAGAGTGAGTGAGTGAGTGAGAGTGAGTGAGTGAGTGAGTGAGTGAGTGAGTGAGTTAGTGAGTGAGTGAGTGAGTTAGTGTGAGAGAGAGAGAGAGAGAGAGAGAGAGAGAGAGAGAGAGAGAGAGAGAGAGAGAGAGAGAGAGAGAGAGAGAGAGAGAGAGAGAGAGAGAGAGAGAGAGAGAGAGAGAGAGAGAGAGAGAGAGAGAGAGAGAGAGAGAGAGAGAGAGAGAGAGAGAGAGTGCATAAATAGTCTCCTCTATCTGACCTTGTTCTTATTGTTCAGTTCTTTCCTCTCAAAACAGAAATAATTCCTCCCTTATATTATATAATTCCTACCACTTCTTTACCCGCTGGATCTGCTTTTGTTCTCCTGTTGAGTCTTATAGTATAGTCTAGTAATAGTCTCCTGCGACTTCTACTCTTACATTAGCAGTTTTTCTTCAGCTCCAAATCACCCACCCACCTATCTCTCTCTATCTATCTTTCTTAGTCCCCACTTTCCTTCTCTCTTCTCCACCTCTCTTCCCCACCTCTCTCTTCCTCACCTCTCTCTTCACCACCTCTCTCTTCCCCACCTCTCTCTTCACCACCTCTCTCTTCCCCACCTCTCTCTTCACCACCTCTCTCTTCCCCACCTCTCTCTTCACCACCTCTCTCTTCCCCAACTCTCTCTTCCCCACCTCTCTCTTCCCTACCTCTCTCTTCCCCACCTCTCTCTTCCCTACCTCTCTCTTCCCCACCTCTCTCTTCCTCACCTCTCTTCCCACCTCTCTCTTCCCCACCTCTCTCTTCACCACCTCTCTCTTCCCCACCTCTCTCTTCACCACCTCTCTCTTCCCCAACTCTCTCTTCCTCACCTCTCTCTTCCCCACCTCTCTCTTCCCTACCTCTCTCTTCCCCACCTCTCTCTTCCCTACCTCTCTCTTCCCCACCTCTCTCTTCCTCACCTCTCTCCATCCATCCCTCCACCTACCATCTCTCTCTCCCTCTCTCCATCCATCCTCCACCTACCCTCTCTCTCTCTCCCTCTCTCCATCCATCCCTCCACCTACCCTTTCTCTCTCTCTCTCTCTCCATCCATCCCTCCACCTACCCTCTCTCTCTCTCTCTCTCTCTCCATCCATCCCTCCACCTACCCTCTCTCTCTCCCTCTCTCCATCCATCCCTCCACCTACCCTCTCTCTCTCTCCCTTTCTCCATCCATCCCTCCACCTACCCTTTCTCTCTCTCCCTCTCTACATCCATCCCTCCACCTACCCTCTCTCTCCCTCTCTCCATCCATCTCTCCATCCATCCCTCCACCTACCCTCTATCTCTCTCTCTCTCTCTCTCTCTCCATCCATCCCTCCACCTACCCTCTCTCTCCCTCTCTCCATCCATCCCTCCACCTACCCTCTCTCACTCTCCCTCTCTCCATCCATCCCTCCACCTACCCTCTGTCTCCCCCTCCCTCCTTCCCCAGGGCAGGGTATTAAGTTCACACCATCCATGATAGATGAAGGTACATGCAAGCTGCCTATTGATTTCTCTCCCCGCACCACAACCTCCAGAAGTAATAAACGGTGTTGCGTTACCACCCCCCCCCCCAAACTGCCCAGCCTCATATTTCTTGGAAGCCTGAAATCGAAGAAGCCGCACAAAGATGAAATCAAACGGGTAGCTGGGAGCAGACTCACGTGATCGCACTGATGCCTTGATGTTGTGTCTTCACATTGTGTGTGAAGGGGGTTGAATTGTACCGAGTTAATTACTGTTACTTACAGTAAATAACTTCATTGAAATGACATGAAACAACAGTGATTCAACCGGTGTGTACCCGGTGGGTAGTTTATTAAAATGATGCATAAACCTTCAAACGCTGTTGATAAATCCTATCTTAATGGTCCCTGGGCGTAAAATGCCACCACTGTTGTACTAATACGGTCATCCGAAATGATTTAAAAGTCTGCCCAGCAACTTAGCTGCTACGCCACTTTCACACAGATTGGAGTTGATTTAAGCCCATAGTAGATGGATGGACTGCCTGAGGAGACGTTGGCCATTTTGGATCAGCGAGGGTCTGATTTCTATAGAACCGCAATGGCCGAGGGGTAACAGGCTGAAGGACTTAATTACTAGGGCTAACTGAGCGACTGCGGAGCTACATGTTCTAATTATGTTAGAGCCAATTTGGCTTTTAATTGTTAACCATTTCTTCTCTTTCTCTCCAGCTCCCCATTTCTCTCTCTCTCGCTCTCTCTCTCAAATTCAATTCAAAGGGCTTTATTTCTCTCTCTCTCTAGGAAAAAAGTGCTTGGATTGAAGGAAAGGAAGAAGGAAGAGTTAGAATGGAAGAACAGTGGATGGATAGAAAGTAAGGAAGAAGGAAGAGTTAGAATGGAAGAACAGTGGATGGATAGAAAGTAAGGAAGAATGAATGATAAAGAAATACATTTTAAAAAGCAATCAAGGAGGTCCGTTCTTTTGATGAAAATAATGAATCCTATTAGCACAACTGATCTAAAGATCTATGAAGGCACTCAATGGGATCCTTGTCTTTTGTGGACGTCTTATTGAGTACATTGGATAGTGTTTGTGACATGAAAGGTATTCAACAGTGTTTCCTTATTGACTGTATGTGCACAGTGTCAAATAGCATATTATGCTTAAACTTGTTGTGCCTGCATTGATTTTAACATGAATCTGAGAGGGAATATTCAACCTTCTTTAACTCTTCTCTCCCTCTACATCCCTCCTTCTCGCTCTCTCTCACTCTATTCTTCTTTCTTTCACTCTTATTAATCTATCTATCTATCTATCTATCTATCTATCTATAACACCACCCCCCCCCCCCCTCTGCTCCATCCTCTCCTCTATGCAGCACCAGAGGGCCTGGTGGTTTCTACGGTGATGAGGGAGACGGTTGCCATGGGAACATGACAAGCAGTAGCCGCCCAGTGCTTTGGGGAGTGATTGGTGGCAGCTCTTCCAGTCCTGAACTCTTGTCCTTTTTACTGTGACTCTCCCTCACCACACAGACATGTCAGATGAGCAGAGAGGGAGATGGAGTAATGAGACGGAGGAGTGAAATTCTAGACAGAGCAGGTTCCTGTCATTTTCATTGCGGTGCAGAACCCTAGAATCATTTAATTCCTCCCCTTGAAAATAGTCTTTGTTAAAGCAAGAACATAAGAGGAAATTGTCTTCTTAAAGAAAGTGAGAAAATATTTTTGGATTGTAAAAAATGTAGGTCATTTCAGAGTTGTGAGTTGTTTTGTTGAGTTGGTTTGAATGCTAGAAATTGGGTCTCTGAAATGATGCAATCACCTGAAAGGTTGTGCACAAATGTAACAGCTTGTATAAGCTTTAACATTAAGTTACAGATATTCAACTCCTCCAGTACAGGGTCAGATAGCTTTAACATTACAGATATTCAACTCCTCCAGTACAGGGTCAGATAGCTTTAACATTACAGATATTCAACTCCTCCAGTACAGGGTAAAATAGCTTTAACATTAAGTTACAGATATTCAACTCCTCCAGTACAGGGTCAGATAGCTTTAACATTACAGATATTCAACTCCTCCAGTACAGGGTCAGATAGCTTTAACATGACAGATATTCAACTCCTCCAGTACAGGGTCAAATAGCTTTAACATTACAGATATTCAACTCCTCCAGTACAGGGTCAAATAGCTTTAACATGACAGATATTCAACTCCTCCAGTACAGGGTCAGATAGCTTTAACATTACAGATATTCAACTCCTCCAGTACAGGGTCAAATAGCTTTAACATTACAGATATTCAACTCCTACAGTACAGGGCCAAATAGCTTTAACATTACAGATATTCAACTCCTCCAGTACAGGGTCAAATAGCTTTAACATTACAGATATTCAACTCCTCCAGTACAGGGTCAAATAGCTTTAACATTACAGATATTCAACTCCTCCAGTACAGGGTCAAATAGTTTTAACATTACAGATATTCAACTCCTCCAGTACAGGGTCAAATAGCTTTAACATGACAGATATTCAACTCCTCCAGTACAGGGTCAGATAGCTTTAACATGACAGATATTCAACTCCTCCAGTACAGGGTCAAATAGCTTTAACATTACAGATATTCAACTCCTCCAGTACAGGGTCAGATAGCTTTAACATTACAGATATTCAACTCCTCCAGTACAGGGTCAGATAGCTTTAACATGACAGATATTCAACTCCTCCAGTACAGGGTCAAATAGCTTTAACATGACAGATATTCAACTCCTCCAGTACAGGGTCAAATAGCTTTAACATTACAGATATTCAACTCCTCCAGTACAGGGTCAAATAGCTTTAACATTACAGATATTCAACTCCTCCAGTACAGGGTCAGATAGCTTTAACATTACAGATATTCAACTCCTCCAGTACAGGGTCAAATAGCTTTAACATTACAGATATTCAACTCCTCCAGTACAGGGTCAAATAGCTTTAACATTACAGATATTCAACTCCTCCAGTACAGGGTCAGATAGCTTTAACATTACAGATATTCAACTCCTCCAGTACAGGGTCAGATAGCTTTAACATGACAGATATTCAACTCCTCCAGTACAGGGTCAAATAGCTTTAACATGACAGATATTCAACTCCTCCAGTACAGGGTCAAATAGCTTTAACATGACAGATATTCAACTCCTCCAGTACAGGGTCAAATAGCTTTAACATGACAGATATTCAACTCCTCCAGTACAGGGTCAAATAGCTTTAACATGACAGATATTCAACTCCTCCAGTACAGGGTCAAATAGCTTTAACATGACAGATATTCAACTCCTCCAGTACAGGGTCAAATAGCTTTAACATGACAGATATTGAACTCCTCCAGTACAGGGTCAGATAGCTTTAACATTACAGATATTCAACTCCTCCAGTACAGGGTCAAATAGCTTTAACATGACAGATATTCAACTCCTCCAGTACAGGGTCAAATAGCTTTAACATTACAGATATTCAACTCCTCCAGTACAGGGTCAGATAGCTTTAACATTACAGATATTCAACTCATCCAGTACAGGGTCAAATAGCTTTAACATTACAGATATTCAACTCCTCCAGTACAGGGTCAAATAGCTTTAACATTACAGATATTCAACTCCTCCAGTACAGGGTCAAATAGCTTTAACATGACAGATATTCAACTCCTCCAGTACAGGGTCAGATAGCTTTAACATTACAGATATTCAACTCCTCCAGTACAGGGTCAAATAGCTTTAACATTACAGATATTCAACTCCTCCAGTACAGGGTCAGATAGCTTTAACATGACAGATATTCAACTCCTCCAGTACAGGGTCAGATAGCTTTAACATTACAGATATTCAACTCCTCCAGTACAGGGTCAGATAGCTTTAACATGACAGATATTCAACTCCTCCAGTACAGGGTCAAATAGCTTTAACATTACAGATATTCAACTCCTCCAGTACAGGGTCAGATAGCTTTAACATTACAGATATTCAACTCCTCCAGTACAGGGTCAGATAGCTTTAACATTACAGATATTCAACTCCTCCAGTACAGGGTCAAATAGCTTTAACATTACAGATATTCAACTCCTCCAGTACAGGGTCAAATAGCTTTAACATTACAGATATTCAACTCCTCCAGTACAGGGTCAAATAGCTTTAACATGACAGATATTCAACTCCTCCAGTACAGGGTCAGATAGCTTTAACATGACAGATATTCAACTCCTCCAGTACAGGGTCAAATAGCTTTAACATTACAGATATTCAACTCCTCCAGTACAGGGTCAAATAGCTTTAACATGACAGATATTCAACTCCTCCAGTACAGGGTCAAATAGCTTTAACATTACAGATATTCAAGTCCTCCAGTACAGGGTCAGATAGCTTTAACATTACAGATATTCAACTCCTCCAGTACAGGGTCAGATAGCTTTAACATTACAGATATTCAACTCCTCCAGTACAGGTTAAAATACAGGCTTACTGTAAATGTTGTTTACTCTTTTGCTGAACATTAATCTGGTTCATTTTTGCCGAGAGCAGAGGAATCAATCAATATAATTAACTCAGTCAAATACCAGACCTGAAATTGCACATTAACCCCCTGTACTATAAGTGTACCATGACCCTAGTTGAACCACGATGCAGTGTCAGCGAATGAACCCCTCGTTGCATTTACGAATGAAACCCTACTCCCCTTGACACCATTTAGTGGGTCTCTTAATAGGATCAGGGTGTTTAGGCACTTATTGAGTTAACCCTGTTTAGAACAGTCAGTCCATTAGTTTAAGGAGAGAGCACAGCCTTACTACAGTACAGTGGTCTCTGCATGACTCTACACTCACACTTCAAGGTAATTAGTGGTGAATACCGGACGGAAACACTTTTTATCTGACATTACTCAATGAAATTTAAATGTTATACATTCTGGATGTAACTTTTTTTTGTGCGTATGTGTTTTGTACGTGTGTGTTTTGTGTGTGTGTTTTGTGTGTGTGTTTTGTGTGTGTGTTTTGTGTGTGTGCGCGTTTGTGGAATAGACAGAGGAGTATTTTTGTATTTTTTTGGACTGTTGTCGCGCTTTTGTTTCATTATTGTCTTAAGTGCTTTTTAAATGTATGCATAATGTGTGCTGGAGAAGCAAAGTATTATTTGCCTTGTGATATATGCTCAAGCAGATGTTTATTCATTTATTTGAGTTACACAGTTATTAATTAGAAACGAGGTGAGAGGACAGACTTAGTGGGTTTCCTCCACCAGTATTAAAAGGATGAGAAATGACTTGAGAAGACAGTGAGGAAATGGAACTTATCTGTCAAAGTTTCTTTATTGTTTTTCTATCACTGTCTACTCTCTCTGTCTACTCCCACTCTTCCCTATGGATGTCTATGGGACAATATAACAAAGTAGAGAGATGTTTGAGGGCCTAGTTCTTATAGTTTTGCCTTCTGTCAAACTTCTCATTAGAAACCAGACCATGGCACCTTTGGTATCAAAGACTATGCTAAGCCTCCTAAAATGTTAGGTCCAATATGTTCCAGATGTGAGTGTGCATGTGTGTTTTTTGAGTTAGTGTGTGTATGCGCTTGTTTGTGAGTGCGTCTGTGTGCATCTGTGTGCAGGATTTTGCTCAGAAGTTCAACTGGCGTTTCTCTAAAGGTCACAGTGAGCTCTTATCAATGTTCTGTCATGTGACACATGCTTTCAGTATTTTCTATACAGGCGACGGCGTTGGCCCCCTTGAGGTGGGCTGGCTGAGCCCCCTGAGTAGTGAGAAGAATGACAGAGGCATCATTGGGGCACATGTAGGCGCCGATATCTACAAGTCTGACATTTGATTTCAGGACGTCATTGGGTTCATCCCAAATGGCACCCTATTCCCTATGTAGTGCATCCATTTTACCATAGGGTGCCATTTGGTCTCAGCCATTGTTTGTATTGAGCCGAAATGTCCACCACAGGTAGAAATCGTCACTGTTCCCTAAAAGCTAACTGTAGGAGGGGAAATGTGAGAGAGAACACACACACACACACACACACACACACACACACACACACACACACTTACTAACTAAATTGGCACCCTCCCCTAAAACCTAACCTTTATCATTAGGAAGGAAAATGTCAAACTGACCTTAGATCAGCCACTAGGGATAACATCATCCTATTTCCCATTTATTTGACTGGCATACTCTGCAGGGCCAATGACACTTAGTAATGGTTTTCTACCCAAAGCCTCAAGAAGCTCTCAAACTGCCACAAACTTTTCCGTAATTACCAAACACTACCAAGTATCCACAGTATGTGTGAGGAATGGAGAATTAGAGAGAGAGAGAGAGAGTGTGTGTGTGTGTGTGTGTTAGCACGAGAAAGTAATTGGTCCTCACACACACAGTTACTTCTTGCTATACTTGAGACCCATTCAAATTTCTATTTTCCCTAAACCTTAAACCTACCCTTAACCTCTAAACCTAACCCTAACTCATAACCCTAACCCTAAACTTAAACCTAACTCCTAAACCTAACCCCAACTCTAATTCTAACCCCTAAGCCTAAAATAGCCTTTTTACAAGTGAGGACTGGCAAAATGTCCTCACTTCTCAGAATTTTCATTGGTTTACTGTTCTTGTAAGTACTTCTGGTGCTCACAAGTATAGTAAAACACACACACACACACACACACACACACACACACACACACACACACACACACACACACACACACACACACACAGAGTCACCATGAAACCGTGGAGAGACGAGAGAGAGAGAAGATACTTAGCTCCAGCTCATTAACTGAGGCCTGTTAGGTTGGAAATAAATTGGGTGAGATTCCACATTCCAACACACGCACACACACCTCCGTCCCAAACACACACACACACACACACACACACCCTCCGTCCCAAACACACACTGGATGAGAAGTTGATTAGTTCATTTTTTAATCCCCCCCCCCTCCCCCCACCACCCCAATCCATCCATCCGTCCGTCGTGGGTGTAGTGAGGTGAGGCCCCTATCCACGCAGCCTGAGCCAGGCACCACTGGAGGTCCTGTGGGGCCCCGCAGCAGATGTCAATGGGACAGGTGCCATCCTTTACCCCCAAGCCATAAGCAGGCTGGCAGCCAGCTACAGCTCAGAGGTCACCTAAGCAGAGGAGGTAAGCAGTCGGAGATCCATTCATTGTTGAATGTACAGTGCCTTGCGAAAGTATTCGGCCCCCTTGAACTTTGCGACCTTTTGCCACATTTCAGGCTTCAAACATAAAGATATAAAACTGTATTTTTTTGTGAAGAATCAACAACAAGTGGGACACAATCATGAAGTGGAACGACATTTATTGGATATTTCAAACTTTTTTAATAAATCAAAAACTGAAAAATTGGGCGTGCAAAATTATTCAGCCCCTTTACTTTCAGTGCAGCAAACTCTCTCCAGAAGTTCAGTGAGGATCTCTGAATGATCCAATGTTGACCTAAATGACTAATGATGATAAATAGAATCAACCTGTGTGTAATCAAGTCTCCGTATAAATGCACCTGCACTGTGATAGTCTCAGAGGTCCGTTAAAAGCGCAGAGAGCATCATGAAGAACAAGGAACACACCAGGCAGGTCCGAGATACTGTTGTGAAGAAGTTTAAAGCCGGATTTGGATACAAAAAGATTTCCCAAGCTTTAAACATCCCAAGGAGCACTGTGCAAGCGATAATATTGAAATGGAAGGAGTATCAGACCACTGCAAATTTACCAAGACCTGGCCGTCCCTCTAAACTGTCAGCTCATACAAGGAGAAGACTGATCAGAGATGCAGCCAAGAGGCCCATGATCACTCTGGATGAACTGCAGAGATCTACAGCTGAGGTGGGAGACTCTGTCCATAGGACAACAATCAGTCGTATATTGCACAAATCTGGCCTTTATGGAAGAGTGGCAAGAAGAAAGCCATTTCTTAAAGATATCCATAAAAAGTGTAGTTTAAAGTTTGCCACAAGCCACCTGGGAGACACACCAAACATGTGGAAGAAGGTGCTCTGGTCAGATGAAACCAAAATTAAACTTTTTGGCAACAATGCAAAACGTTATGTTTGGCGTAAAAACAACACAGCTCATCACCCTGAACACACCATCCCCACTGTCAAACATGGTGGTGGCAGCATCATGGTTTGGGCCTGCTTTTCTTCAGCAGGGACAGGGAAGATGGTTAAAATTGATGGGAAGATGGATGGAGCCAAATACAGGACCATTCTGGAAGAAAACCTGATGGAGTCTGCAAAACACCTGAGACTGGGACGGAGATTTGTCTTCCAACAAGACAATGATCCAAAACATAAAGCAAAATCTACAATGGAATGGTTCAAAAATAAACATATCCAGGTGTTAGAATGGCCAAGTCAAAGTCCAGACCTGAATCCAATCGAGAATCTGTGGAAAGAACTGAAAACTGCTGTTCACAAATGCTCTCCATCCAACCTCACTGAGCTCGAGCTGTTTTGCAAGGAGGAATGGGAAAAAATTTCAGTCTCTCGATGTGCAAAACTGATAGAGACATACCCCAAGCGACTTACAGCTGTAATCGCAGCAAAAGGTGGCGCTACAAAGTATTAACTTAAGGGGGCTGAATAATTTTGCACGCCCAATCTTTCAGTTTTTGATTTGTTAAAAAAGTTTGAAATATCCAATAAATGTCGTTCCACTTCATGATTGTGTCCCACTTGTTGTTGATTCTTCACAAAAAAATACAGTTTTATATCTTTATGTTGAAGCCTGAAATGTGGCAAAAGGTCGCAAAGTTCAAGGGGGCCGAATACTTTCGCAAGGCACTGTAGATGATATAATACAGAACAAGGGCTTTGATATAGTGGTAGCAAGACATGTTCCTATGGGTAAATGTCCATGATAACAAACACACACCTGCAGGGTGGCAGGTAGCCTCATGGTTAAGAGCGTTGGACCAGTAATCGAAACATTGCTGGTTTCGAATCTCTGAGCAGACTAGGTGAAAAATCTGTTGATGTGCCCTTGAGCAAGGTACTTAACCCTAATTACTCCTGTAAGTCATTCTGGATAAGAGTGTCTGCTAAATGACTAAAATGTCAATGCAGTCACACTTTCTCTCACAGCCATGTATGGATACATCCATCCCAGCACACACAGACAGATGCTGTCAAAGGAGCACACACACTCCCTCAACAGCTACTTGAAGTGTGTGTGTGTGTGTGTGTGTGTGTGTGTGTGTGTGTGTGTGTGTGTGTGTGTGTAGGGACCATGGAGGTCCAGCACTGCAGCGTGTTTTTGAAGACTTTCTGTGTCTGAGGGGAACGGAGAGCTGCAAGAGAAAGAAGGGAGGAGGAAGGAGATAGGGGGAGACACAGGTGGAGGAGGAAGTTTGAGATGGGGGAGAGTCTGAGAGATGTGAGGACATATTGCCAGTCCTCACTTTCTAAGTCTGTGGTCACTGTTTATGTTTCTCTCCCCAAACAGCCTGCCTGTCTATGACACTGGAGGTGTTTGGGGTGGAGAGAACAAGTAAGCAGACATCACTTATACAGTCAATCAAATGTAACTTACATTCAGGGAACCACTCCTCCAGCCATCACTTTCTCCCTTTGTGATGTCATATCCTGTCCAGCCGAATACAGGTGGGCTCTCCGTCAACATGAGGCTTTTGCTGGTCCCGCCCCAAATACACACACACACACACACACACACACACACACACACACACACACACACACACACACACTTACTTTTAGGAGTGTTCCCCTATTTCCATGTTTTGGTGTGTGTGTCAGAGGTGAGGGATGATTAGCCAGTGTTTGAGAAGAGGTGTCTGGTCTGTTAGGAGGACGTGCAGATGCACTCCAATTTCCTGGAAAGAAGGTGACATATGAAGTCTTTCCCTACACCCTACTTACCCATTAATCTCTACTCTCACCCTGGTCTAGTCCCTCACTCTTAAACCACTAACCCATACGTTTCCAACATGACCTGATGTGTGTACAGCATGTGTGTTACACACACACGTCACGGCAGCACTCGGATCTCCACACCATGGTGGCCGACTTCTTGGGGTTCCTGTTACAACGGAAAACCGTGCGACGTCATCATGTACTTCCGCGAGAACTTCTCCCCTTTTCGCCTCCCGCACCTTCAGCACCTCCTCACCTTGAGGACAGACACTGTTGCTGCGTCGGTCAGAGGAAGGACCCAAAAATTGTCTAAGACTCCAGTCACCCAAGTTACAGACTGTTCTCTCTGCTACAGCAAGGCAAGCGGTACTGGAGTGCCAAGTCTAGGTCCAAAAGGCTCCTTAACATCCTTTACCCCAAAGCCATAAGACTGCTGAACAGCTAATCAAATGGCCACCTGGACTATTTGCATTGACCCCCTTTTTTTACGCTTCTGTTACTTGCTGTTTATTATCTATGTACGTATAGTCCCTTTACCCCTACCTACATGTACATATTACCTGAATTACCTCGACTTACCCGTACCAACGCACATTGACTAGGTACCGGTACCCCCTGTATATAGCCTCATTATTGTTATTTTATTGTGTTACTTAAAAAAAATATATATATTAATAAAACTGCATTGTTGGTTAAGGGCTTATAGGTAAGCATTTCACGGTAAGGTTGTTGTATTCGGAGCATGTGACAAATCAAGTTTGATTTGAATAGTGTAGTAGCTTCCTCTAATAAACACTTTGGTGAGGACAATACTATCCCGGTTAGCAGTTGACACTAGTATGTGCAGTGGCTCTCGAGATTTAGAACATTGAAATATGAGTGTTTTTATGGCTGTTTATTTTGTGATACTGTTTACTTTTACTGTTTTTGTCTGCATGAGCTATACTGAAACGAATTCCAATCAACTCTGTTGCTATGGCAATCGCAAGAGTTCCAGTTGTGTGAATGAAAAGATAATGTATTATTTCGTGTCTTGTATGTATCCCATGCTTAATATCTGTTAATGACTTTACCCTCTCGGGAGAATTCCACTAATTGCTACTTTTCGGTGGCTCTGATAAAACCATGCATAAAGTTATAAATAGAATTATGCTCGTCTGACTCAACAAGTAACACTACTCTTTGTTTAACTTTCTGCCCGGACATCCTGGGAATGTGACAGCCGCCCCCCCCCCCCCCCCCCCCCCCATACAAAAGAGCAGAAAGACCAATCGGTTGAGAGCTTTTATTGGAAGGTAGAGTAAACATATCAAGCCATCCGAGGTCAAATGAAAAACAACATTTCACCCGTGTGCATCTACTGATGCACTGACACTCAATGCACTTAAAAGGCTGAGTCCACTCAGTGGGGGAAGGTCAGGATGGTGAGCACACACCAGGTACAGCAACATTACAGACTGCTACTATACATTTTCTACATGCTGTGGTTTCCATGTATATTGTGATTTCAAAAAGCAAACTTGAGCCACAGGGAAGGAGCCCCGAGTCAGAACGTACTGCAGCCCGAAACAAAGTCTGATGAGCTGTTTGATTTGGTGTGATCCGTCTTCAACAAGTAAAACATTTCAATAAAAAAAACACCTTTGTGATTTGTGAATTACGAGGACTACAGTTCCCAGAGTACACCGGATGTTACCGAGCTATGGCTGCAACAAGTCGTGATTGTTGTGATTGCCTTGTTTTAAACAGAAAATATCATACTGTCAATCTAGAGCACTGTCCTCTTAGTCCTGAATAAGTGACTGGCATACACAACATTTTCTTCATGTTTCTAGTGGTTGTGTGGTGGTGCTTCTTGCCTGCAGATTTCCCATCTCCCACTAATCAAGATCCACAACCCAGCTCTAGCTCGTTCTGGAATGCACATCCCTGCTCCTGTAGGTGCTGGGCTCAGGCTGTGCTCCAGTGCACATGTACTAATGGACTTCTGAAACCGGACCTAGAAAGATGTCAGCCCCCACGAATCGACCTATGCAAGTAGATTACATTGAAAACAACGGTCGGCCATCTTGGAGGCTGTCTCTAGCTCTTTTTATAGCTCAGTGGTTGACACAAGCCATTTCGGTCTGCCCTTGCTTGTAAATATTTTGCTTCTTTGGGATAGGTGTGACAGTAGCGTCCCACCTGGCCAATATCCGGTGAAATGGCAGAGGGCCAAATTCAAATTAAATTACTATAAATATTAAACTTTCATGAAATCACAAGTACAATACATCAAAATAAAACTTTACTTGTTGTTAATCCAGCCAAGGTGTCAGATTTCAAAAAGGCTTTACGACGAAAGCAAACCATGCGATTATCTGAGGACAGCGCCCAGCACACAAATAACACATAACAAATCATTTTCAACCAGAGAGTTGCGACACGAAAGTCAGAAATAGCAATATAATATATGCCTTATCTTTGAAGATCTTCTTCTGTTGGCACTCCAAAAGGTCCCAGTTACATAAAAAATTGTAATTTTGTTCGATAATGTTCTTCTTTATATCCATATAAACTCAGTTTAGCTGGTGCGCTTCAATCAATAATCCACTCGTTTTCCCTTCCTTCAAAATGCATACAAAATGAATCCCAAACGTTACCAATTAACCTATCCAAACAAGTCAATCAACATTTATAATCAAACATTAGGTACCCTAATATGCTCTCTCGCACATGCGCTTAGAAACACTACAGCCAAAATGGGAGCCGCTTAGAAAAACTATAACTTCTCCCTTATTTTTCAGAAAAACTGCCTGAAACTCTTTCTAAAGACTGTTGACATCTAGTGGAAACCCTCGGAACTGCAATCGGGGAATATTTCGCCCTATTATAAAAGTGCCAGCCATTGAAATCAGTGGTATGCTGAATTATACTTTTTTTGTTGATGGTTTGTCCAACTTTAACAGTTTTAGGAACTTTAGAGTGTTTTCTATCCAAATCTACCAATTATATGTATATCCTAGTCAAAATACCGCCCCCTATCCCAATGAAGTTTTAACAACCTAGAAAAAAATCACCCAGATAATAATTGTTGTGATGATAGACTTCGCTGCCTGCACTGCAGCCTCTGAGTACCATAGAGAGAATAAACTGAGAGCCGATTCATGATCATGACAAAATGGCTTGTTTCTAGCTAGCAGTTCAACAAGTTATGACCCACATTACCGGCCTAACGTTTTTTCAGATTGACTGGCCGCATTTTACACAATAAACCACTTTGTGGGCTAAAACCGATGAGAATGTACAGTGCACCAGTGTGGTATGAGGTGCCTGCCGACCTAAGGTGCTCGCTGGCAGTAGCTAGTAACTTGGCCATTTTTTTTTCTGACACAGGATTATATTTCAAGTAGGATAGCAGTCTACACAAGAAATAACTCATATTGGTAGCCTTCTAGATGTCACCGTGATACAGTCTACCCAATGGGGAGAGCATGAATGGCAATAACACTGGGACACAGTGTCCTCCTTATAGCTGTCACAACCCTGTGCGATTCGGTTCAATCAGCAAACATGGCTAGAAAGGATCCAGCTTTGGTCAAATTAACGTCAGGTTTGACTTTTCAGAGCAAGTTAGGAGAATTTACGCAGTAGTTCAGGAAAATTAATGTAGCAGGTTAGGATAATTAGGTTAAGGTTAGGAAAAGGGTTAAGGTTAGCTTAAATTAAAGAACAATCTACATTTGACGATCATTTTGCAAAAGCTTAGGTTCCTTCAAGCCATGACCTCTCTAAGCTGAGCGACATAGGTAATCGTTTTGCAGCCCAGAAGTGTCCATATAGCCTCTCCACTCTAACCATTTGTTTAATTTAAACAACATTGTTCCATAATGTTGCAGTATTAGTATTGGTGGTACAGAAAGAAAGGAAAATGTTGTGAGTCTGGTCAAATAGTATGTTGTGTATACACGATATAGGCAATAGTAATGTTGTATTAGTTAGCTATTGGGTTTGAAGTAATCAAATCAAATTGTATTGGTCACATACACATGGTTAGCAGATGTTAATGCGAGTGTAGCGAAATGCTTGTGCTTCTAGTTCCGAAAGTGCAGCAATATCTAACATGTAATCTAACAATTCCACAACAACTACCTAATACACACAAATCAAAGTAAAATAATGGAATAAGAATATATACATATAAATATATGGATGAGCGACAGAGCAGCATAGACAAGATGCAATAGATGGTAGTATATACATATGAGATGAGTAATGCAAGATATGTAAACATTATTAAGGTGGCATTGTTAAATTGACTAGTCATCCATTTATTAAAGTGGCCAATTATTTAAAGTCTGTATATAGGCAGCAGCCTCTCTGTGTTAGGGTTAGGGTTAGGGTTAGGGTTAGGGTTAACAGTCAGATGGCCTTGAGATAGAAGCTGTTTTTCAGTCTCTCGGTCCCAGCTTTGATGCACCTGTACTGACCTCTCCTTCTGGATGGTAGCGGGGTGAACAGGCAGTGGCTCGGGTGATTGTTGTCCTTGATGATCTTTTTGGCCTTCCTGTGACATCGGGTGCTGTAGGTGTCCTGGAGGGCAGGTAGTTTGCCCCTGGTGATGCTTTGTGCAAACTGCACTACCCTCTGGAGAGCCTTGTAGTTTTGCCTCTCAATTGTGCATCTGTAAAAGTGTAAATAGTGCATCTGTAAAAGTTTGTGAGTGTTTTAGGTGACAAGACAAATTTCTTCAGCCTCCTGAGGTTGAAGAGGCGCTGTTACGCCTTCTTCACCACACTGTCTGTGTGGGTGGACCATTTCAGTTTTTCCGTGACGTTTATGCCGAGGAACTTTCCACCTTCTCCACTGCTGTCCTGTCGATGTGGATAGGGGGCTGATCCCTCTGCTGTTTCCTGAAGTCCACAATCATCTCCTTTGTTTTGTTGACGTTGAGTGAGAGGTTTTTCCTGACACCACACTCCGAGTGACCTCACCTCCTCCCTGTAGGCTCCCTGTAGTCTCATCATTGTTGGTAATCAAGCCTACTACTGTTGTGTCTTCTGCAAACTTGATGATTGAGTTGGAGGCGTGCATGGCCACGCAGTCATGGGTGAACATGGAGTACAGGATGGAGCTGAGCATGCTCCCTTGTGGGGCCCCAGTGTTGATGATCAGCGAGGTGTAGATGTTGTTTCCTACCTTCACCATCTGGGGGCGGTCCATCAGAAAGTCCAGGACCCAATTTCACAGGGCGGGACCCAGGGCCTCAAGCTTGATGATGAGCTTGGAGGGTACTATGGTGTTGAATGCTGAGCTGTAGTCAATGAACAGCATTCTTACATAGGTATTCCTCTTGTCCAGATGGGATAGGGCAGTGTGATGGCGATTGCATCGTTGTGGACCTATTGGGGCGGTAAGCAAATAGGTGCTGATTTGTATATTGTACCTGTCTTATTTGTATATTGTATATATAACTCTACATATTCCTGGTTTGAATCAACCCAAGACGATGAACCCTGAAGATGGGTCAAAGTGCATGACATGGTGGCCCAGAGGAAGCCAGCTGTTCTCAGCCCTTACATTGCCTCATTCTTCGAAGAGCTCACTGAGTTTGAATGAAGACCTAGCTACAACACACACACACACACACACACACACACACACACACACACACACACACACACACACACACACACACACACACACACACACACACACACACACACACACACACACACACACACACACACACACACACGACACCAGCTTGATATGTCCCTTGTCCCCTGTCTTTTTACACATAGAGTAACAGCCTTGGTGCTCTCTGTCTTTCATTCTATTCTTTCTTTTTCTATGATTGTCCTAGGGGTGAGGAGAGCTCAATCAGAACCGAGGAGGATTATTACGGAGCCACCAAGGAACTTCTTATGCTACGCTGACTCTCCTGGATACTCTCCTGCCTAACCGGTCATGTTGTGTGTTTCACCTGGCTCTGAGCGCCCTTACCTCAAATAGAGCTGCCCCAGAGCATAGATCTAGGATTGTACCCAATGCCAGTTTTAACTCCCTCTCTCTGACTCTCTCTCTCCCACACACACTGGCACACAATATAGTTATTAAATAAGGATGCTCTTATTTGGTTACCTTTAGTGTGTGTTAACTGTTGTTACTTCTATTGTCAATTATGTTGTTAATGTTGTTACTAATAACAATACATGTATTTTATGTACAAATGTATTGTTTTTCTTACATTTAGAGTTCAGGGAGAATTTCACTTTAAATCTACAGCATTATCCTGGCACCAGAGTTCCCCACTTAATACTGTAATTCTGCCTTACAAAAACGTTACAGCATCCCTGTAAATATACAGCAGGCATGATGTAATATGTTTTACTGTAAGGCAAATAGTACTGTAAAATATATTACGACATCTCTGCCGTAAAGCAAAATTACAGTATTAAACTGGCAACTCTGTTTTACAGTGCAGTCAGTCGGTGAGACCGCTGTCATCTCTCTCATGCTCCTTTACACATAATAACGTCATTAATCAGGAGGTGTCATCTCTGTCATATGAGTCGATAAACAATTTGGTGCAACATGCCTAATGGAAAGCGGAGTCATTTCATCCAGTCAAGTCCTTACAAATCCTACAGCTTAGACTTTAGAGCTGTGGCTGTACTCAGACCCAAGCCAAGGTCCTAACTTAACATAGTGTAGCGAATTTGGAGGGTGGAGTGACTGGGAATCAAACCTTCAACCCTGCATTTGTCAGCCTATAGTGCGTAAGCCTACTGCAGTGAATTCAGGGGTTAGCGAGACTCAAATCTGCAACTATCTGTCAATCCAACGGCTCAACCTTTACGCCAAGAGGACCGAACCACTTGAATAAAGTTGCCAATGTTGTACTAAGTATGCTCAAACACAGTATCCAGCCTGGTCAAAGACACAGGTGGGTCTTAGTCACTAAAGACCATTCTGATTGTTCTGAAAGAACATTTCAATAGCTTTTCTACTGTTGCTGTTCAGCGACTGATGATTCATCAAACACAGCAGGTGGACAAACGTCGCATGGACGGATGCCCAACACCCTGTGTTCCAGACTGTGTTCCATACTGTGTTCCAGATGGTGTTCCAGACGGTGTTCCATACTGTGTTCCATACTGTGTTCCATACTGTGTTCCATACTGTGTTCCAGACTGTGTTCCATACTGTGTTCCAGACTGTGTTCCAGACGATGTTCCAGACTGTGTTCCAGACTGTGTTCCAGACGGTGTTCCAGACGGTGTTCCAGACGGTGTTCCAGACGGTGTTCCATACTGTGTTCCATACTGTGTTCCAGACGGTGTTCCAGACGGTGTTCCATACTGTGTTACATACGGTGTTCCATACTGTGTTCCAGACTGTGTTCCAGACTGTATTCCAGACTGTACTGTGTTCCAGACTGTACTGTGTTCCAGACTGTGTTCCAGACTGTGTTCCAGACTGTGTTCCATACTGTGTTCCAGACTGTGTTCCAGACTGTGTTCCAGACTGTGTTCCAGACTGTACTGTGTTCCAGACTGTGTTCCAGACTGTACTGTGTTCCAGACTGTGTTCCAGACTGTGTTCCAGACTGTGTCCATGAGAAGAAAAGTCCCACTGCCGTCCATTTGATGCCCACATCACAGGACGGAACAGGAGGCCATTTACATCACGGAAGACAGGAGGAAAGGGGAGAGGGGAGGAGAAGGGAGTAGGAAAAAGGGAAGAGGGAAGAGGAGAGGAAGGATGGAGAAGGAAGAAGAGCAGGGGAGAGGGGGAGTGGGGATTGGAAGAAGGAAGGGGAGGACCAGGGGAAGGGGTCTGAATTCTAACTTCTCCCAGGGAGAGGTTCCAGGTCTGGGGGCTGCTGGCAGCTGGCTGCCTGGTTCTACAGTACTTCTACACAGACGGAGGCTGGGGGAGAGTGTTAATGGGATTACTCATGCATAGGCAGAGCAGAGTAGGAGGGGATGGAGGGATGAATGGAGGAAGAGATGGGGAAAGGGATGGAATGGGTTTGGTTTGGGCTTTTTCGGTTTGCTGTCTGTCATTCTAGCCAGAGCTTCGGTGGAGCTGTCATTCTAAGGCAGGGTTCCCCAACTGGTGGCCCGCGGGCCAAATTTGCAAAGGGTGGCTACTTTGAAGAATCTCTCTCTCTATATATATATATATATATATAAAGATGTTGTTGGACATAAAAGACTGTAAAAACAGCTCCAAGTGATTTACATTTTGGAAATATGTTCCAAAGTATTGCCAGACGTAATAGAGATATATATGATATTGTATACACATGTAAATACTATATCTGTTCTGTTTGGGCTTCTTGCGGTCAATTTGCAGTCAACAAATTATTTGTAATTATGTTCCGGCCCCCTGACTATCCGCTCAATAACAAATTGGCCCGCTGCTGAATCGAGTTGATGATCCCTGTTCTAAGGCATCTGTGGATTCTCTAGGCTCTCCCTTCTGATAGCTTCTTTATTGGATCTGCTAGCACATCTTCATTTGCTCCAACTATCTGTCTTTCTCTCTTCATGAACCTCACATCCTCAGTCTGTGCTCTCTCTCTCTCGCTCTCTCTGTTTCTGTCTCTCTGTTTCCACCTCTCTCTTCCTCTCTCTCTCTCTCTCTCTCAAGTTGTGTGCTCTCATTCTCTCTGTCTGGTACTCAGCCTGTGTCAGCACCCCTCCCTCTATCCCTTCTCTCCTTCCCCCTCTCCCCTCTCCCTCCCTCCCTCCTTCCCTCTCTCATTCTGAATCAGCAGGGGACTGTGAGTGGCGTGTGGGCTGAGAAGACATGGCATCTTCATTTGACTGGGCCCAAATGAGCCTTGAGTAATGGCAGGGGACACAGAATAATGAGCCGCAAGCTTGTCACTGATTGGTGGATTGAAGGGCTGACTGGTAGCTGAATACACACGCATGCATGGACGCACACACACGGATGCAGTCCCACACACACGTTAGATACATACTGTACTTCACACATTTGACGTGCAGAGGGCAGAGGTGTCACTCCATAAGGGACTGGAGACGGAGGGAGGTCGTATTGACTCTGCCATGTTGGTTAGATGTAATCACTGCTACGGGAGGGAGTAGCCTACCTACAGACCTGGGTTAGATGGGATGATTGAGCTTGCCCTTTGCAATGGAGCCAATAGAAAAGTCACACAAGTATAAACCCCACCAACCTGGTTTTCCAGGAAGGCTAATGCAAATGCTGAAAGTATTTGAAAGATTTGGAATAGTATTTGAACCCAGGTCTGCCTGTCTGCCGGACTGACTGCCTGTCTGCCGGACTGACTGCCTGTCTGCCGGACTGACTGCCTGTCTGCCGGACTGACTGCCTGTCTGCCGGACTGACTGCCTGTCTGCCGGACTGACTGCCTGACTGCCAGTGGACTACAAGCTATGTGTTGGGAGTGGAGAGGCATGAGGGGAGTCTGGATGAGCAATGACCTGATTGCTGCAGGATCAGGGATGGGTGAAAGTGGAAGGTGTCCCTGTAATTTCTAAGAGCTCGCCTCTCCCTGTCTATTTGCAATTCAGTTCTGTGATAGTGATATGGAAGAGGGGATAGAGGAGGAAGTAAGAAGAAAAGAGAGAGGGAAAGAGAGAATGAAAGAAAGAGAAAAAAACAAAACACCATCTAGATCAACCGGATACATAGTTTACACAACAAAATGTATTCCAATTAAAGGGGAAATCTGGGATTGGTACATACATTTTTTGGACTTGAAATTAATATATATATATATATAGTAATTGATTTGAATCCCAGATTGGCCCTTTAACAACATATCAATAAATAATTGTAGTACTAATTTCCCCACACTGTTGTACTTAATAATATCTCTTACGTCATTTGGTTGTCCTTGGCCGTCGTATTCGGCTGGCTCTCCCCCCTCTCTTTCTCTCCTTCGCTGTGTCGAGGCTGTTAGGACTTCACACTGGCCCACTCACAATCTGCTCATCAAAAGGGCTACACACACATGCACGCACATGCACGTAGCGCACATACGGACACACCCCGAGCACGCACCAGTGCACATACGTATGCACGCTCGCACACACACACACACACATACAAATACACACACACACACACATACAAATACACACATACTCACGCACAGACACACAAACACATGTCTGGAACCCACATTCCACACTCACAGCCCAACAGGTAGTCCTGCCTGTCTGTCAACGGCCTTCCAAAACAGCATGACTGAATCAACAGCAACTGACTGACTAGTGCCTTCCATTGCAGCCATCTGTAGCTCAGGTGGATGTTACTTTACACTGAACTAAAGTAGAAAAATGGCCCTATGCCATTAATTGTGATTAGTTTGATTGGTGTGATACAGATCCATCTTATACTTAGACGCCCATTAAAATAACATCCCATCCCATTTAGTCTCCCTTAGTTCTACCAACACAACACAGAATACAATTTTTTCTAGAAATATCAGATAAACGCTGTCTATACACAGTATAAACTGTCGCCCTCCTCTTCCTTTGTCTCTCTCCCCCTCTCCCTCCGTCCTTACCGCCTCTTCCTCTCTCTCTCCCCCTCTCCCTCCCTCCTTCCCTCCTCTTCCTATGTCTCTCTCCCTCCCTCCTTCCCTCCTCTGTCCGTCTGGGTCACGCCCGCGCCACGTGTCTCGGTAATTAGCATGGCGATGTCACTGGCTGCCAGGCTGCCGCTTGCCTCACACACACACACACACACACACACTCTCAAACACTGCTGCGAGGCTGCCGTGTGCCAGTTCAGTGGATTTATGGGGGTGGCGGTGGAGGTGACTGGTTCCCAGGTGGGCCTGGGAGGACGGCGTGCGGCTGGCGGGGTCCAGAGGAAACACGGATGCCCTACTAATGAGGGGGACGCCAGGTCATCAACGGGGGGCCGGACGAGTGTCAGGGATATGCAGATAAGAAGAGGACTAGATAATAAATCATAGGAGAGAGGGAAATGATGTGGATTATGTGCGCAGCACGCGTGTGTGTGTACGTCTGTGTGTGTAGTCACACACGGCAGCAGAGCACCGCTGAGACACGTGGAGGCCATGTGTGTCAGTGTCTCTCTCTCTCTTTCTTTCTCTCTCTCTTTCTCTGCCTACCTTACAAGGACAAGATGTCCATGTAATGTTCCTTATTCATGACCTCCCCGTCCTCCATTTCCATAGCTGTATTTCCATTACAGAAGATGTCAATCTGCAGCTTTCCTGCCCTAGTTGTAGCCCACCATTCCCACTGTACTATACCTATACCGTTCACTTACCTGTGTGTAAAGTAAAGTGGAGTTTCTCTATGGTTCCTCAGCATGTCTATCGACGGCCATATTGTTTTTTAATCCCAGTTCAAATCGAAGTGTGTAAAGGGCGTGTAAAGGGTAAAACACTAGGTGAAACACCACTTTAACCCCACCCTAACGAGACGATGGAAGCATTTTAGAATATTAAAAAGAGTCCCTAGACACTGCTTCATCAGTTTTAAAGTGATGCCTTTTCAAAAAAAATGTAATGTAACTTTCAAGTGTACTTATAACTACAAAGTGCTCTCTTGGGGGGCCCAAAGTGTCTCTGTCTGCCAGCCCCAGACAGACTTGACCTGAGTGGCCTATCCAAGGTCTAACTCCAAGCGTCAGTCTAATCGAGCCAGGAGGGGTTGTTGGTGATTGCACACAACCCATAGAAGATTGAAAATGGCCACTCGCCAATTCCTTGCTGGGTGTTTTTCTCCCTGTGATAAAAATATGTGGTTCAAATTGAAGTTCTGACAATTTTCACTGCTGCAGAACGCTCTGGTCCTGACCTTTGTGCGTTGGTCTTGTGTTTGAGCGGAAATTGTACCTGGGTTTCGATTGGTTGCCATGCTTGATCTGCTGAAATGACGATCTCTCGGTCCTCTACCTCAGAGTGCTCTGCCGCCGGCTTTTTCAATCGAGAGCTGAACTTCTGCCGCAACACCAATTGAAAACACTTTCCCACAGCTAAATTCATGTTTTTGAAGTCCACTTTGACTCAGACGCACCATTCCTGATCTAAGAAAGACTTGTTGACCAGACGCAACATTTCAGATAAAGAAACACCATTTTGTCTGGTTTGTCTGGTTTTATGGATATTAACATTTAGAAAGTTTCTTCAAAGTCAAGGTCGTGAACTTGTAAAATGAAATAGTTTAGATGTTTATTGTTGAGGATCCAAACTGGACTTGTCGTTCATTTATAGGGCTTCTCCATGGTCTCAATAGTAATTCAGAAAAGAGGATACAGATTTACGATTGTTCAGTTCATGTGTTCAGTTCATTCTCAAGAAAATGAAGATTTGTGAGCCCTCTGACAAATTCCCAGTTCCACCTAGCACTATATCTCAACACGTCAAATAACACCCCTTTTTCGTGGTATCCAATTGTTTTTTAGTAGCTTCTATCTTGTCTCATCGCTACAACTCCCGTGCGGGCTCGGGAGAGACGAAGGTTGAAAGTCATGCGTCCGATACACAACCCAACCAAGACGCACTGGCAACCTTGGAAACCCTGGCAACCTTGGTTAGCGTGCACTGCACCCGGCCCGCCACAGGAGTCACTGGTGCGCGATGAGACAAGGATTTCCCTACCGGGCAAACCCTCCCTAACCCAGACGACGCTAGGCCAATTGTGCATCGCCCCACGGACCTCCCGGTCGCGGCCGGTTACGACAGAGCCTGGGCGTGAACCCAGTCTCTGGTGGCACAGCTGGCGCTGCAGTACAGCGCCCCTTAACCACTGCGCCACCCGGGAGGCCCTTCACCAATGATCTTTAACCTAGTACATTCAGCATTTGAGCCCAGACTCTAACCTCTAACCTAGCTCTATATCTCACCACGTGTCAGACAGCTGTGAAAGCAAGAAGAGATTACACTTGTTGTGAATTCTGCCAGCCAAGCACAAAAACAAAAAGCCTTTGAGCATGAAATGTATTTCTTTACCAACCTGTCTCCACACTATCCACACTCTGCAGACCGCTAGACAGTGGCAGGCACAACATATCACTTCCAGCCCACTAGCTCATCTTACTTTATCTGTGCTGTGGTGACTTGTTCTCTTTCCAGAAACAATATTTCAGAAAGTCACAGAAGAGAACTCCTCTGAATCCTGCTACACTAGACGTTCCTAGTTCTGAGTTCAAAGTCCCGAGTTTTGAGTTCTGAGGTTCTGAGTCAAACAGATGCTACTGTTCCTTTAAGAAAATGAGTCAATTTACTGCTATAATGTAGCAAACTGCTATTTAAAAACAGCAGATTGGGGGTGCCAGATGTCTGATGTTTCTCCATTAGTCACAGCTCAGTGGTGAAGAGGGTAAAGTCAGACTACACCAACAGGACACAGTGGCAAACAGCCAAAGTCATGGGAGCATTTACAGCTTGTGTATCGCATTCTATCTTGAGAGAGAGAGAGAGAGAGAATAATGTTTAATGTGTTGGAGTTTATTGACATCACGTTTGCCCGTGCAGCCATTGAAAACACTATCTGTTGAATTACGCTTCTAACTAACAGGTGCTGGGTTGGATTTAAAAACATGTTTTCTCTCCGGTGTCACATCAATGTTTATTTAAGTGTCACAGTTCGTGTCACCTTTCTACCTTCCTTTAACAGCGGGGCCTCAGTTCTGTTGCTTGAAGAATGGAAACCATGCACATGTCACAAACCACAACCCTCAAGCGGTTGCCTTGTATGCTACACTACATCAAATGTCTTTTTGTTACCTCTTTCTTCAACTTCCAACCAAGTGCTTTGAAGATGTCTGGCTCCAGTATTGAGGGAATTATTGCCGACGTAGGACACTACTAGAGTTACTTACTACTCTATCTTTGCTCCATGTTATTTTTGACCTGATTGTCTGCCTGATGCGTCTACGCATATTGTATGGCTGAGTTTGCTGACATGACTGGCGAGACAGCTGAGAAAGTGTGTTCTTCACAGTTATAATGATGGCGTGTGGAGTCCTACATGGGAATGCTGAGTTAGTTGCTCCCATTAGCCACAAGCCATTCTTAGCCATTCTTGTCAAACCACAGGCTGAACAAATGTTTTGTTTCTACAATGACAACAGATTGTCCCGCCCTGACCTTAGAGAGTCGTTTTATTTCTCTATTTGGTTAGGTCAGGGTGTGATGTGGGGTGAGCATTCTATGTTTAGTTTTTCTATGATTTTGTATTTCTATGTTTAGGCCGGGTATGGTTCTCAATCAGGGACAGCTGTCTATCGTTGTCTCTGATTGGGAACCATACTTAGGTAGCCCTTTTCCCTCCTTTCTTTGTGGGAAGTTGACTTTGTTTGATGGCACATAGCCTTAAGCTTCACATGTTGTTTTGTATTGTTTATTGTTTTTGTCGGCGTCATCCTAAATAAAGGAAACACGTACGCTCGCTGCGCTTTGGTCTAGTTCTTTCGACGGCCGTGACACAGATTTTATAGCTGCTATAGAATAGCTTCCTATAGTTTGTCAGCAGATAGCTTACTATAGCTTGTCAGCAAATAGTCTACTATTGCTCCTCGACAGTTAGCTTAGTGTAGCTTCCCAATCAACAGACACTTGCATAGCATGGTGCTCCATAAACTCCATCTTACCAGCCTCAAGGGTGATGCCGGTCTGTTTCTATTTGAACCAACTTGTTGTTTCAGTAAAGCAACAGTGTAGCGTTGTTGACTACAGAGACAATCAGACACCCAGGCTACCATGCTAATAGTGCTCTCTTATTGTGAAGAGACTAGCGATCTGAGAACCATCACAATATCACACTCTCTCAGTACAGGTTTCACCCCTGGCATCCAAACATCAACTCACAATATTAGAATTTAGTTTTCTGACTCCATTGATTGAGACGCGCAGAGGTTTCTATATCTAGAGCCGTTTGATAAAATAAGACATCTTCTAGGCAAGGCAACGGTTTGATCCAGGCTCAATGTGCAATGCAAGCCTTGCTATGTCCTTCTAATTGTCCCTCCACATATCTCTCTCTCTCTCCATGCCTCTCTTTATTTGAGATGCTATCAAATCGAATCAAATGTTACTTGTCACATGCGCCGAATACCACAGGTGTAGACCTTAGTGAAATGCTTACATACAAACCCTCAACCAACAATGTGTAATAACTATAGCAGTATAATAACTATAGCGGGGCTATTAGTCAAGGTAATTGAGGTAACATTTACATGCAGGTAGAGTTATTAAAGTGACTGTGCATAGATAATAAACAGAGAGAAGCAGCAGCGTAAAAGAGGGGGGCAAAGCAAATCGTCTGGGTAGCCATTTGATTAGATGTTCAGGAGAATTATGGCTTGGGGGTTGAAGCTGTTTATAGAAGCCTCTAGAATTGGCGCTCCGGTACCGCTTGCCGTGCGGTAGCAGAGAGAACAGTCTATGACTAAGGTGGCTGGAGTCCTTGACAATTTTTAGGTCCTTCCTCTGACACCGCCTGGTATAGAGGTCCTGGATGACAGCTCTCAACCTGTTCCACTACTGACTCCCACATAAATGTGTGGGTGGCAGTGGCAGCTCCTCAACTTATCATCGTCAGGGTTCTCTCTGCCCTCTGTCTTTTGTTTTTATTCTTAAACAACAGATTCATCAAGAGCTTCACATTTCCTCTGTCCGGAGGTGTTTAAACATGTTGGTGGAAACGTATTATTTTTTATTTCTCTGTATCTTTTGGGTCTTCTGTTTTCTCAGAAACCCCCATGCTGAGTGTAAACCAGGCCAGTACAGCATAGTTAGGGTGTGTTATGCTCTTCCTATAAACTAATATAGCATTTAGACACTGGAAATATATGTTTTATCAGGAGAAAATAACAAATGGAGTAAATACATACCAGTTTTTACTCATTTCTACTTAGACAAGCATCTGATCCTGATCTCACTACACTATAGATGTCTCATGTATTCTCTCTCTCTTTCTCTCTCTCTCTCTCTCTCTCTCTCTCTCTCTCTCTCTCTCTCTCAAATTTTTTTTTTCAAATTCAAGCTGCTTTATTGGCATGAAAAATATTGTGTCAATATTGCCAAAGCAACAATGTATACAATATACATTGTAACTAAATAATAATATAAAATGGTAGTAAATAATAATACAAAAATAATAACAATAAAATGGTAAGTCTACAGTAAACATTAATAATTATAGTGATAACAATAATAGTAATAATAAGTAAGTTACTGTTTACTATGCAGATGTTATTATTCAGTGTCCCTCAGGCTATGGCAGGAAAATACATATTTGGCAGCAAGAGGAGCCATTGCTCCTTCGCCCATGAGTATTCTTAGTTTTTCCTCTGGTTTCAATTTGTAAAAATTTGGAATATATGTAGTCATTTCTGTGAATAATGAATCTCTTTGTGAGGAATATTTATCACAGTAAAGGAGAAAGTGCATCTCTGTCTCTACCTCCCCTGTCATGCAGTGACCACATACACGCTCCTCTTTGGGTAGCCATGTCTTTTTATGTCTGCCGGTTTCTATTGCCAATCGGTGGTCACTCAGCCTGTACTTGGTAAGGATCTGTCTCTCTCTCTCTCTCTCTCTCTCTCTCTCTCTCTCTCGAAGTCAAACTGGTAAGGCAGCTGGTAGGCGTGTGTGTTACAGTCAACTAGCTTCCACAGTCTCCCGTCAGAAATAGACGTTCATCCATGTTTCTCAAAAGTCGAAGTTGTTGCCAACGTTGAAGTGTTTAAGGTTAAGCTTTAACTCAGAATGCTTAAGGTAAGGGTTAAGGTTTGGGATAGGCTGAGAACAACAATCTCAAAAACAACGTTATATCACTGGATAGGAACTTGCAACCTTTGGAATCAGAGGCAGATGTTCCCACAACGCCCTAGCAAAACTGAAGCCTACTTGAAGGCAACAACGCTCATTGTTGCCCCTAGCGGTCGGTTTCCACATCATCTCCCAACGTCCTCAGACATGGATGGACGTCAAATACTGACTTGTATCACGGGTGACCTGGCTGGTTACAGTATCCTGTCTACCAGTCACCGGGAATTAATATTTAATCAGTCATTAATAAAAGTCAGCTATGAGAAGAGAATAGACCTCCAATTGAATAGTATAGTGGGTTATGCATGGAATAGATATAAAGGGGGCCATGGCAATGGCACTACACACACACACACACACACACACACACACACACACACACAGGGAAAGAAATAAGAAAAAAGTCAATCTAATGATCTTTCATCATAATCCCGTTACTGTTACATAATTGAAGTCTCTCCTAACAGTCATTCACTTCCTATCATCTTCCTTTGCTGTTAATTCAGTGTGAGAATTCATGGAGATTGACTTGAAGGCTAAGTCAGAAATGACATCCTGTTCTTTATATAGAGTGTACTACTTTTGACCACAGCCCTAACCTATTTCACATATAGTTTTTTATATAGTTCACTATATTTTAGGTCCCTAGGCTCTGGTCAAAAGTAATGCACCATAGGGAATAATAGCTCTCTGGTCAAAGGTAGTGCACTCTATAAGGGATAGGATACCATTTGGAATGCACCTTTTGCTGTACTGTAGAGGACAGTTGTGTATCTGCTTCTTGTCTATAGACAGCAGGATATCCCACCCACTCTTTCTTACAGATTTGCCAGTCAAAACTTGACAGATGTGATCAAATGTCATGATTGATTGGGTTTCCGGCTGAGTGGTAATCTACTGTAGTTCTAAAATATACAATTCTATTTTAATGGAACAACACAATTCTGTCAGTGAGTGCAGTACAATACATAAAGGTTATTTCTCATTGTCGGATTTCCTCAAAGAAATGGGAAGTTGTTGAGCGTGAAAAACCCAGCAGCGTTGCAGTTTTTGACACAATCAAACCGGTGTGCCTGACACCTTCTACCATACCCCGTTCAAAGGCACTTAAATCTTTTGTATTGCCCATTCACCCTCTGAATGGCACACACACACAATCCATGTCTCAATTGTCTCAAGGCTTAAAAATCCTTCTTTAACCGTTCTCCTCTCCTTCATCTACACCGACTGAAGTGAATTTAACGCGTGGTTTCCATGGTTTCCAGGTGTTTGATGCCATTCCATTTGCTCCATTCCAGCCATTAGGATGAGCCATCCTCCCCTCAGCAGCCTCCATTGATATATACCCATGCTCTTGGAGTCTTCTCTACAATATAATATTTTAAGCCCATGTAAAGATGAAATGCATACTGAAATACTTGTTTTAATTTTTTAAGAAGGTCTATTCTACAAGACAAGGCAATACGTTGATTGCTTACAATGGTAGGTAAAAGTAGGTAAAGTTAAAGCTTAGAGAGAGAGAGAGAGAGAGATGGAGAGAGGGAGAAAAAGAAAGAGATTGAGAGAATAAGAGTGAAAGAGAGAGGGGCGTGATAATGTGTTGCAATTGAATGACATCACCTTTCTACCTTCCTTTAACAGCGGGGCCTCAGTTCTGTTGCTTGAAGAATGGAAACCATGCACATGTCACAAACCACAACCCTCAAGTGGTTGCCTTGTTTGCTACACTACATCAAATGTCTTTTTGTTACCTCTTTCTTCAACTTCCAACCAAGTGCTTTGAACATGTCGGGCTCCAGTATTGGGGGAATTATCGCGGACGTAGGACACTACTAGAGTTACTTACTACTCTATCTTTGCTCCATGTTATTTTTGACCTGATTGTCTGCCTGATGCATCTAGGCATATTGTATGGCTGCGTTTGCTGACGTGACTGGCGAGACAGCTGAGAAAGAGTGTTCTTCACAGTTATAATGATGGGAATGCTGAGTTAGCTGCTCCCATTAGCCACTTAGCCATTCTTGTCAAACCACAGGCTGAACAAATGTTTTGTTTCTACAATGACAACAGATAGATTTTATAGCTGCTATAGAATAGCTTCCTATAGCTTGTCAGCAGATAGCTTACTATAGCTTGTCAGCAGATAGCTTCCTATAGCTTGTCAGCAGATAGCTTCCTATAGCTTGTCAGCAGATAGCTTCCTATAGCTTGTCAGCAGATAGCTTCCTATAGCTTGTCAGCAGATAGCTTCCTATAGCTTGTCAGCAGATAGCTTACTATAGCTGTAGTCTACTATTCCTCCTCAACAGTTAGCTTAGTGTAGCTTCCCAATCAACAGACACCTTCATAGCATGGTGCTCCTTAAACTCCATCTTACCAGCCTCAAGGGTGATGCCGGTCTGACTCCATTGATTGAGACGTGCAGAGGTTTCTATATCTAGAGCTGTTTTATAAAGTAAGACATCATCAAGGTAAGCCAATGGCTTGATCCAGGCTCAGTGTGCTATGCAAGCCTTGCTAAAGTATCTCTTTCTAATTGTTCCTCCATCTTTCTCTCTCTCTCTCTCTCTCTCTCTCGCTCTCTCTCTCTCGCTCTCTCTCGCTCTCTCTGTCTCTCTTTCTCTCTCTCCTCTCTCTCTCTCTCTCTCTCTCTCTCTCTCTCTCTCTCTGTCTCTCTTTCTCTCTCTCCTCTCTCTCTCTCTTTATCTCTCTCCTCTCTCTCTCTCTCTCTCTCTGTCTCTGTCTCTCTTTCTCGCCTCTCTCTCTCTCTTCCTCTCTCTCTCTCTCTCTCTCTCTCTCTCTCTCTCTCTCTCTTATCATCGTCAGGGTTCTCTCTGCCCTCTGTCTTTGTTTTTATTCTTAAACAACAGATTCATCAAGAGCTTCACATTTCCTCTGTCCGGAGGTGTTTAAACATGTTGGTGGAAACGTATTATTTTTATTTCTCTCTTTCTCTGTATCTTTTGGGTCTTCTGTTTTCTCAGAAACCCCCATGCTGAGTGTAAACCAGGCCAGTACAGCATAGTTAGGGTGTGTTATGCTCTTCCTATAAACTAATATAGCATTTAGACACTGGAAATGTATGTTTTATCAGGAGAAAATAACAAATGGAGTAAATACATACCAGTTGTTACTCATTTCTACTTAGACAAGCATCGTGATCTGACCCTGATCTCACTACACTATAGAAGTCTCATGTATTCTAACTCTGAGATGTATACTATATTTTAGGTCCCTAGGCTCTGGTCAAAAGTAACACACCATAGGGAATAATAGCTCTCTGGTCAAAAGTAGTGCACTCTATAAGGGATAGGATACCATTTGGGATGCACCCTTTGCTGTACTGTAGAGGACAGTTGTGTATCTGCTTCTTGTCTATAGACAGCAGGATATCCCACCCACTCTTTCTTACAGATTTGCCAGTCAAAACTTGACAGATGTGATCAAATGTCATGATTGATTGGGTTTCCGGCTGAGTGGTAATCTACTGTAGTTCTAAAATATACAATTATATTTTAATGGAACAACACAATTCTGTCAGTGAGTGCAGTACAATACATAAAGGTTATTTCTCATTGTCGGATTTCCTCAAAGAAATGGGAAGTTGTTGAGCGTGAAAAACCCAGCAGCGTTGCAGTTTTTGACACAATCAAACCGGTGTGCCTGACACCTTCTACCATACCCCGTTCAAAGGCACTTAAATCTTTTGTATTGCCCATTCACCCTCTGAATGGCACACACACACAATCCATGTTTCAATTGTCTCAAGGCTCACAAATGATTATTTAACCCGTCTCCTCTCCATCTACACTGATTGAAGTGGATTTAACATGTGACATTAATTACGGGATCATAGCTTTG